>NW_027043634.1:0-61158 GCF_036013475.1 Columba livia | reverse complement strand
AGAAAGCCCAAAGAAAGGGGAAAGAAAGCCCAAAGAAAGCCCAAAGAAAGGGGAAAGAAAGCCCAAAGAAAGGGGAAAGAAAGGGGAAGATAGCCCAAAGAAAGCCCAAAGAAAGGGGAAAGAAAGCCCAAAGAAAGTCCAAAGAAAGGGGAAAGAAAGCCCAAAGAAAGCCCAAAGAAAGGGGAAAGAAAGCCCAAAGAAAGCCCAAAGAAAGGGTAAAGAAAGCCCAAAGAAAGTCCAAAGAAAGCCCAAAGAAAGCCCAAAGAAAGCCCAAAGAAAGGGGAAAGAAAGCCCAAAGAAAGGGGAAAGAAAGCCCAAAGAAAGCCGAAAGAAAGCCCAAAGAAAGCCCAAAGTAAGCCCAAAGGAAGCTCAAAGAAAGCCCAAAGAAAGCCCAAAGAAAGGGGAAAGAAAGCCAAAGAAAGCCCAAAGAATGCCCAAAGAAAGGGGAAAGAAAGCCCAAAGAAAGCCCAAAGAAAGGGGAAAGAAAGCCAAAAGAAAGGGGAAAGAAAGCCCAAAGAAAGCCCAAAGAAAGCCCAAAGAAAGCCCAAAGAAAGCCCAAAGAAAGGGGAAAGAAAGCCCAAAGGAAGCCCAAGGAAAGCCCAAAGAAAGCCCAAAGAAAACCCAAAGAAAGGGGAAAGAAAGCCAAAGGAAATCCCAAAGAAAGCCCAAAGAAAGCCCAAAGACAGCCCAAAGAAATCCCAAAGAAAGCCCAAAGAAAGGTGAAAGAAAGGGGAAAGAAAGCCCAAAGAAAGGGGAAAGAATGGGGAAAGAAAGCCCAAAGAAAGGGGAAAGAAATCCCAAAGAAAGGGGAAAGAAATCCCAAAGAAAGGGGAAAGAAATCCCAAAGAAAGGGAAAGAAAGCCCAAAGAAATCCCAAAGAAAGCCCAAAGAAATCCCAAAGAAAGCCCAAAGAAAGGGGGAAGAAAGCCCAAAGAAAGGGGAAAGAAAGCCCAAAGAAAGGGGAAAGAAAGCCCAAAGAAAGGGGAAAAAAAGCCCAAAGAAAGCCCAAAGAAAGCCCAAAGAAAGGGGAAAGAAAGCCCAAAGAAATCCCAAAGAAAGCCCAAAGAAAGCCCAAGGAAAGGGGAAAGAAAGCCCAAAGAAAGCCCAAAGAAAGGGGAAAGAAAGCCCAAAGAAAGGAAAATAAAGGAGAAAGAAAGCCCAAAGAAAGCCCAAAGAAAGGGGAAAGAAAGCCCAAAGAAAGGGGAAAGAAAGCCCAAAGAAAGCCCAAAGAAAGCCCAAAGAAAGCCCAAAGAAAGCCCAAAGAAAGGGGAAAGAAAGGCCAAAGAAATGGGAAAGAAAGCACAAAGAAAGCCCAAAGAAAGGGGAAAGAAGCCCAGAGAAAGCCCAAATAAATCCCAAAGAAAGCCCAGAGAAAGCCCATAGAAAGCCCAAAGAAAGCCCAAAGAAAGGCCAAAGAAAGCCCCAGGAAAGGGGAAAGAAAAGCCCAAAGAAAGGGGAAAGAAATCCCAAAGAAATCCCAAAGAAATTCCAAAGAATACCCAAAGAAAGCCCAAAGGAAGCCCAAGGAAAGACCAAAGAAAGCCCAAAGAAAGCCCAAAGAAAGGGGAAAGAAAGCCCAAAGAAAGGGGAAAGAAAGCCCAAAGAAAGCCCAAAGAAAGCCCAAAGAAAGGGGGAAAGAAAGGAGAAAGAAATCCCAAAGAAAGGGGAAAGAAAGCCCAAAGAAATGGGAAAGAAAGCCCAAATAAAGGGGAAAGAAAGCCCAAAGAAAGCCCAAAGAAAGCCCAAAGAAAGGGGATAGAAAGCCCAAAGAAAGGGGAAAGAAAGCCCAAAGAAAGGGGAAATAAAGCCCAAAGAAAGGGGAAAGAAAGCCCAAAGAAAGCCCAAAGAAAGGGGAAAGAAAGCCCAAAGAAAGCCCAAAGAAAGGGGAAAGAAAGGGGAAGATAGCCCAAAGAAAGCCCAAAGAAAGGGGAAAGAAAGCCCAAAGAAAGTCCAAAGAAAGGGGAAAGAAAGCCCAAAGAAAGGGGAAAGAAAGCCCAAAGAAAGCCCAAAGAAAGCCTAAAGAAAGGGGAAAGAAAGCCAAAAGAAAGCCCAAAGAAATGGGAAAGAAAGCCCAAAGAAAGCTCAAAGAAAGCCCAAAGAAAGGGGAAAGAAAGCCCAAAGAATACCCAAAGAAAGGGGAAAGAAAGCCCAAAGAAAGCCCAATGAAAGCCAAAAGAAAGGGGAAAGAAAGCCCATAGAAAGGGGGAAAGAAAGCCCAAAGAAAGCCGAAAGAAAGCCCAAAGAAAGCCCAAAGTAAGCCCAAAGGAAGCTCAAAGAAATCCCAAAGAAAGCCCAAAGAAAGGGGAAAGAAAGCCCAAAGAAAGCCCAAAGAAAGGGGAAAGAAAGCCCAAAGACAGCCCAAAGAAAGCCCAAAGAAAGTGGAAGAAAGCCCAAAGAATGCGAAAGAAAGGGGAAAGAAATCCCAAAGAAAGCCCAAGAAAGCCAAAGAAAGGGGAAAGAAAGCCCAAAGAAAGGGGAAAGAAAGCCCAAAGAAAGCCCAAAGAAAGGGGAAAGAAGCCCAAAGAAAGCCCAAAGAAAGCCCAAAGAAAGCCCAGAGAAAGGCCATAGAAAGGCCATAGAAAGCCCAAAGAAAGCCCAAAGAAAGCCCAAAGAAAGGGGAAGGAAAGCCCAAAGAAAGCCCAAAGAAATCCCAAAGAAAGCCCAAAGGAAGGGGGAAAGAAAGCCCAAAGAAAGCAAAAAAAAAAGGGGAAAGAAAGCCCAAAGAAAGCCCAAAGAAAGCCTAAAGAAAGGGGAAAGAAAGCCAAAAGAAAGCCCAAAGAAAGGGGAAAGAAAGCCCAAAGAAAGCCCAAAGAAAGCCCAAACAAAGCCCAAAGAAAGCCCAAAGAAAGGGGAAAGAAACCCCAAAGAAAGCCCAAGAAAGCCCAAAGAAAGCCCAAAGGAAGGGGAAAGAAAGTCCAAAGAAAGGGGAAAGAAAGCCCAAAGAAAGGGAAAATAAATGAGAAAGAAAGCCCAAAGAAAGCCCAAAGAAAGGGAAAGAAAGCCCAAAGAAAGCCCAAAGAAAGCCCAAAGAAAGGGGAAAGAAAGCCCAAAGAAAGCCCAAAGAAAGGAGAAAGAAGCCTAAAGAAAGGGAAAGAAAGCCCAAAGAAAGGGGATAGAAAGCCCAAAGAAAGAGAAAGAAAGCCCGAAGAAAGCCCAAAGAAAGGGGAAAGTAAGCCCTAAGAAAGGGCAAAAAAAGCCCAAAGAAAGGGCAAAGAAAGCCCAAAGAAAGGGGAAAGAAAGTCCAAAGAAAGGGGAAAGAAAGCCCAAAGAAAGCCCAAAGAAAGGGGAAAGAAAGCCCAAAGAAAGGGGAAAGAAAGGGGAAGATAGCCCAAAGAAAGCCCAAAGAAAGGGAAAGAAAGCCCAAAGAAAGTCCAAAGAAAGGGGAAAGAAAGCCCAAAGAAAGCCCAAAGAAAGGGGAAAGAAAGCCCAAAGAAAGCCAAAGAAAGCCCAAAGAAAGGGTAAAGAAAGCCCAAAGAAAGTCCAAAGAAAGCCCAAAGAAAGCCCAAAGAAAGCCCAAAGAAAGGGGAAAGAAAGCCCAAAGAAAGGGGAAAGAAAGCCCAAAGAAAGCCGAAAGAAAGCCCAAAGAAAGCCAAAGTAAGCCCAAAGGAAGCTCAAAGAAAGCCCAAAGAAAGCCCAAAGAAAGGGGAAAGAAAGCCCAAAGAAAGCCCAAAGAATGCCCAAAGAAAGGGGAAAGAAAGCCCAAAGAAAGCCCAAAGAAAGGGGAAAGAAAGCCAAAAGAAAGGGGAAAGAAAGCCCAAAGAAAGCCCAAAGAAAGCCCAAAGAAAGCCCAAAGAAAGCCCAAAGAAAGGGGAAAGAAAGCCCAAAGGAAGCCCAAGGAAAGCCCAAAGAAAGCCCAAAGAAAACCCAAAGAAAGGGGAAAGAAAGCCAAAGGAAATCCCAAAGAAAGCCCAAAGAAAGCCCAAAGACAGCCCAAAGAAATCCCAAAGAAAGCCCAAAGAAAGGTGAAAGAAAGGGGAAAGAAAGCCCAAAGAAAGGGGAAAGAATGGGGAAAGAAAGCCCAAAGAAAGGGGAAAGAAATCCCAAAGAAAGGGGAAAGAAATCCCAAAGAAAGGGGAAAGAAAGCCCAAAGAAATCCCAAAGAAAGCCCAAAGAAATCCCAAAGAAAGCCCAAAGAAAGGGGGAAGAAAGCCCAAAGAAAGGGGAAAGAAAGCCCAAAGAAAGGGGAAAGAAAGCCCAAAGAAAGGGGAAAAAAAGCCCAAAGAAAGCCCAAAGAAAGCCCAAAGAAAGGGGAAAGAAAGCCCAAAGAAATCCCAAAGAAAGCCCAAAGAAAGCCCAAGGAAAGGGGAAAGAAAGCCCAAAGAAAGCCCAAAGAAAGGGGAAAGAAAGCCCAAAGAAAGGGAAAATAAAGGAGAAAGAAAGCCCAAAGAAAGCCCAAAGAAAGGGGAAAGAAAGCCCAAAGAAAGGGGAAAGAAAGCCCAAAGAAAGCCCAAAGAAAGCCCAAAGAAAGCCCAAAGAAAGCCCAAAGAAAGCCCAAAGAAAGGGGAAAGAAAGGCCAAAGAAAGGGGAAAGAAAGCACAAAGAAAGCCCAAAGAAAGGGGAAAGAAGCCCAGAGAAAGCCCAAATAAATCCCAAAGAAAGCCCAGAGAAAGCCCATAGAAAGCCCAAAGAAAGCCCAAAGAAAGGCCAAAGAAAGCCCCAGGAAAGGGGAAAGAAAGCCCAAAGAAAGGGGAAAGAAATCCCAAAGAAATCCAAAGAAATTCCAAAGAAAGCCCAAAGAAAGCCCAAAGGAAGCCCAAGGAAAGACCAAAGAAAGCCCAAAGAAAGCCCAAAGAAAGGGGAAAGAAAGCCCAAAGAAAGGGGAAAGAAAGCCCAAAGAAAGCCCAAAGAAAGCCCAAAGAAAGGGGAAAGAAAGGAGAAAGAAATCCCAAAGAAAGGGGAAAGAAAGCCCAAAGAAATGGGAAAGAAAGCCCAAATAAAGGGGAAAGAAAGCCCAAAGAAAGCCCAAAGAAAGCCCAAAGAAAGGGGATAGAAAGCCCAAAGAAAGGGGAAAGAAAGCCCAAAGAAAGGGGAAATAAAGCCCAAAGAAAGGGGAAAGAAAGCCCAAAGAAAGCCCAAAGAAAGGGGAAAGAAAGCCCAAAGAAAGCCCAAAGAAAGGGGAAAGAAAGGGGAAGATAGCCCAAAGAAAGCCCAAAGAAAGGGGAAAGAAAGCCCAAAGAAAGTCCAAAGAAAGGGGAAAGAAAGCCCAAAGAAAGGGGAAAGAAAGCCCAAAGAAAGCCCAAAGAAAGCCTAAAGAAAGGGGAAAGAAAGCCAAAGAAAGCCCAAAGAAATGGGAAAGAAAGCCCAAAGAAAGCTCAAAGAAAGCCCAAAGAAAGGGGAAAGAAAGCCCAAAGAATACCCAAAGAAAGGGGAAAGAAAGCCCAAAGAAAGCCCAATGAAAGCCAAAAGAAAGGGGAAAGAAGCCCATAGAAAGGGGAAAGAAAGCCCAAAGAAAGCCGAAAGAAAGCCCAAAGAAAGCCCAAAGTAAGCCCAAAGGAAGCTCAAAGAAATCCCAAAGAAAGCCCAAAGAAAGGGGAAAGAAAGCCCAAAGAAAGCCCAAAGAAAGGGGAAAGAAAGCCCAAAGACAGCCCAAAGAAAGCCCAAAGAAAGTGGAAAGAAAGCCCAAAGAATGCCGAAAGAAAGGGGAAGAAATCCCAAAGAAAGCCCAAAGAAAGCCCAAAGAAAGGGGAAAGAAAGCCCAAAGAAAGGGGAAAGAAAGCCCAAAGAAAGCCCAAAGAAAGGGAAAGAAGCCCAAAGAAAGCCCAAAGAAAGCCCAAAGAAAGCCCAGAGAAAGGCCATAGAAAGGCCATAGAAAGCCCAAAGAAAGCCCAAAGAAAGCCCAAAGAAAGGGGAAGGAAAGCCCAAAGAAAGCCCAAAGAAATCCCAAAGAAAGCCCAAAGGAAGGGGAAAGAAAGCCCAAAGAAAGCAAAAAAAAAAGGGGAAAGAAAGCCCAAAGAAAGCCCAAAGAAAGCCTAAAGAAAGGGGAAAGAAAGCCAAAAGAAAGCCCAAAGAAAGGGGAAAGAAAGCCCAAAGAAAGCCCAAAGAAAGCCCAAACAAAGCCCAAAGAAAGCCCAAAGAAAGGGGAAAGAAACCCCAAAGAAAGCCCAAAGAAAGCCCAAAGAAAGCCTAAAGGAAGGGGAAAGAAAGCCCAAAGAAAGGGGAAAGAAAGCCCAAAGAAAGCCCAGAGAAAGGCCATAGAAAGCCCAAAGAAAGCCCAAAGAAAGCCCAAAGAAAGCCCAAAGAAAGGGGAAGGAAAGCCCAAAGAAAGCCCAAAGAAAGCCCAAAGAAAGCCCAAAGAAAGCCCAAAGAAAGGGGAAAGAAAGCCCAAAGAAAGGGGAAAGAAAGCCCAAGAAAGGGGAAAGAAAGCCCAAAGAAAGGGGAAAGAAAGCCCAAAGAAATGGGAAAGAAAGCCCAAAGAAAGCCCAAAGAAAGCCCAAAGAAAGGGGAAAGAAAGCCCAAAGAAAGCCCAAAGAAAGGGGAAAGAAAGGGGAAGATAGCCCAAAGAAAGCCCAAAGAAAGCCCAAAGAAAGGGGAAAGAAAGCCCAAAGAAAGGGGAAAGAAAGCCCAAAGAAAGCCCAAAGAAAGCCCAAAGAAAGGGGAAAGAAAGGAGAAAGAAATCCCAAAGAAAGGGGAAAGAAAGCCCAAGGAAATGGGAAAGAAAGCCCAAATAAAGGGGAAAGAAAGCCCAAAGAAAGCCCAAAGAAAGCCCAAAGAAAGCCCAGAGAAAGGCCATAGAAAGGCCATAGAAAGCCCAAAGAAAGCCCAAAGAAAGCCCAAAGAAAGGGGAAAGAAAGCCCAAAGAATGCCCAAAGAAAGGGGAAAGAAAACCCAAAGAAAGCCCAAAGAAAGCCCAAACAAAGCCCAAAGAAAGCCCAAAGAAAGGGGAAAGAAACCCCAAAGAAAGCCCAAAGAAAGCCCAAAGAAAGCCCAAAGGAAGGGGAAAGAAAGCCCAAAGAAAGGGGAAAGAAAGCCCAAAGAAAGCCCAGAGAAAGGCCATAGAAAGCCGAAAGACAGCCCAAAGAAAGCCCAAAGAAAGGGGAAAGAAAGCCCAAAGAATGCCCAAAGAAAGGGGAAAGAAAGCCCAAAGAAAGCCCAAACAAAGCCCAAAGAAAGCCCAAGAAAGGGGAAAGAAACCCCAAAGAAAGCCCAAAGAAAGCCCAAAGAAAGCCCAAAGGAAGGGGAAAGAAAGCTCAAAGAAAGGGGAAAGAAAGCCCAAAGAAAGCCCAGAGAAAGGCCATAGAAAGCCCAAAGAAAGCCCAAAGAAAGCCCAAAGAAAGCCCAAAGAAAGGGGAAGGAAAGCCCAAAGAAAGCCCAAAGAAAGCCCAAAGAAAGCCCAAAGAAAGCCCAAAGAAAGAGGAAAGAAAGCCCAAAGAAAGGGGAAAGAAAGCCCAAAGAAAGGGGAAAGAAAGCCCAAAGAAAGGGGAATCAAAGAAAGGGGAAAGAAAGCCCAAAGAAAGGGGAAAGAAAGCCCAAAGAAATGGGAAAGAAAGCCCAAAGAAAGCCCAAAGAAAGCCCAAAGAAAGGGGAAAGAAAGCCCAAAGAAAGCCCAAAGAAAGGGAAAGAAAGGGGAAGATAGCCCAAAGAAAGCCCAAAGAAAGCCCAAAGAAAGGGGAAAGAAAGCCCAAAGAAAGTCCAAAGAAAGGGGAAAGAAAGCCAAAGAAAGCCCAAAGAAAGGGGAAAGAAAGCCCAAAAAAAGCCAAAGAAAGCCTAAAGAAAGGGAAGAAAGCCAAAAGAAAGCCCCAAAGAAAGGGGAAAGAAAGCCCAAAGAAAGCCCAAAGAAAGCCCAACAAAGCCCAAAGAAAGCCCAAAGAAAGGGGAAAGAAACCCCAAAGAAAGCCCAAAGAAAGCCCAAAGAAAGCCCAAAGGAAGGGAAAGAAAGCCAAAGAAAGGGGAAAGAAAGCCCAAAGAAAGGGAAAATAAATGAGAAAGAAAGCCCAAGAAAGCCCAAAGAAAGGGGAAAGAAAGCCCAAAGAAAGCCCAAAGAAAGCCCAAGAAAGCCCAAAGAAAGGGAAGAAAGCCCAAAGAAAGCCCAAAGAAAGGAGAAAGAAGCCAAAGAAAGGGGAAAGAAAGCCCAAAGAAAGGGGATAGAAAGCCCAAAGAAAGAGAAAGAAAGCCCGAAGAAAGCCCAAAGAAAGGGGAAAGTAAGCCCTAAGAAAGGGCAAAAAAAGCCCAAAGAAAGGGCAAAGAAAGCCAAAGAAAGGGCAAAGAAAGCCAAAGAAAGGGGAAAGAAAGCCCAAAGAAAGGGGAAAGAAAGCCCAAAGAAATCCAAAGAAATCCCAAAGAAAGCCCAAACAAAGCCCAAAGAAAGCCCAAAGGAAGCCCAAGGAAAGCCCAAAGAAAGCCCAAAGAAAGCCCAAAGAAAGGGGAAGAAAGCCCAAAGAAAGCCCAAAGAAAGCCAAAGAAAGCCCAAAGACAGCCCAAAGAAAGCCCAAAGAAAGCCCAAAGGAAAGGGGAAAGAAAGCCAAAGAAAGGGGAAAGAAAGCCCAAAGAAAGGGGAAAGAAATCCCAAAGAAGGGGAAAGAAAGCCAAAGAAAGGGAAAGAAAGCCCAAAGAAAGGGGAAGGAAAGCCGAAAGAAAGGCCAAAGAAAGCCAAAGAAAGCAGAATGAAAGGGAAAGAAAGCCCAAAGAAAGGGGAAAGAAAGCCAAAGAAAGGGAAAGAAAGCCCAAAGAAAGCCCAAAGAAAGGGGAAAGAAAGCCCAAAGAAAGGGGAAAGAAAGGGGGAAGATAGCCCAAAGAAAGCCCAAAGAAAGGGGAAAGAAAGCCCAAAGAAAGTCCAAAGAAAGGGGAAAGAAAAGCCCAAAGAAAGCCCAAAGAAAGGGGAAAGAAAGCCCAAGAAAGCCCAAAGAAAGGGGAAAGAAAGCCCAAAGAAAGCCAAAGAAAGGGGAAAGAAAGCCCAAGAAAGCCCAAGAAAGCCCAAAGAAAGCCCAAAGAAAGCCCAAGAAAGGGAAAGAAAGCCCAAAGAAAGCCAAAGAAAGGGTAAGAAAGCCCAAAGAAAGTCCAAAGAAAGCCCAAAGAAAGCCCAAGAAAGCCCCAAAGAAAGGGGAAAGAAAGCCAAAGAAAGGGGAAAGAAAGCCCAAAGAAAGCCGAAAGAAAGCCAAAGAAAGCCCAAAGTAAGCCCAAAGGAAGCTCAAGAAAGCCCAAAGAAAGCCCAAAGAAAGGGGAAAGAAAGCCCAAAGAAAGCCCAAAGAATGCCCAAAGAAAGGGGAAAGAAGCCCAAAGAAAGCACAAAGAAAGCCCAAAGAAAGCCCAAAGAAAGGGGAAAGAAAGCCCAAAGAAAGCCAAAGAAAGGGGAAAGAAAGCCAAAAGAAAGGGGAAAGAAAGCCCAAAGAAAGCCAAAGAAAGCCCAAAGAAAGCCCAAAGAAAGCCCAAAGAAAGCCAAAGAAAGCCAAAGGAAGCCCAAGGAAAGCCCAAAGAAAGCCCAAAGAAAACCCAAAGAAAGGGAAAGAAAGCCAAAGGAAATCCAAAGAAAGCCCAAAGAAAGCCCAAAGACAGCCCAAAGAAATCCCAAAGAAAGCCCAAAGAAAGGTGAAAGAAAGGGGAAAGAAAGCCCAAAGAAAGGGGAAAGAAAGCCCAAAGAAAGGGGAAAGAAATCCCAAAGAAAGGGGAAAGAAATCCCAAAGAAAGGGGAAAGAAAGCCCAAAGAAAGGGGAAAGAAAGCACAAAGAAAGGGGGAAGAAAGCCCAAAGAAAGGGGAAAGAAAGCCCAAAGAAATCCCAAAGAAAGCCCAAAGAAAGCCAAGGAAAGGGGAAAGAAAGCCCAAAGAAAGCCCAAAGAAAGGGGAAAGAAAGCCCAAAGAAAGGGAAAATAAAGGAGAAAGAAAGCCCAAAGAAAGCCCAAAGAAAGGGGAAAGAAAGCCCAAAGAAAGCCCAAAGAAAGCCCAAAGAAAGGGAAAGAAAGGCCAAGAAAGGGGAAAGAAAGCACAAAGAAAGCCCAAAGAAAGGGGAAAGAAGCCCAGAGAAAGCCAAATAATCCAAAGAAAGCCCCAGAGAAAGCCCATAGAAAGCCCAAAGAAAGCCAAAGAAAGCCCAAAGAAAGCCCAGAGAAAGGCCATAGAAAGGCCATAGAAAGCCCAAAGAAAGCCCAAAGAAAGCCCAAAGAAAGGGGAAAGAAAGCCCAAAGAATGCCCAAAGAAAGGGGAAAGAAAACCCAAAGAAAGCCCAAGAAAGCCCAAACAAAGCCCAAAGAAAGCCCAAAGAAAGGGGAAAGAAACCCCAAAGAAAGCCCAAAGAAAGCCCAAAGAAAGCCCAAAGGAAGGGGAAAGAAAGCCCAAAGAAAGGGGAAAGAAAGCCCAAAGAAAGCCCAGAGAAAGGCCATAGAAAGCCGAAAGACAGCCCAAAGAAAGCCCAAAGAAAGGGGAAAGAAAGCCCAAAGAATGCCCAAAGAAAGGGGAAAGAAAGCCCAAAGAAAGCCCAAACAAAGCCCAAAGAAAGCCCAAAGAAAGGGGAAAGAAACCCCAAAGAAAGCCCAAAGAAAGCCCAAAGAAAGCCCAAAGGAAGGGGAAAGAAAGCTCAAAGAAAGGGGAAAGAAAGCCCAAAGAAAGCCCAGAGAAAGGCCATAGAAAGCCCAAAGAAAGCCCAAAGAAAGCCCAAAGAAAGCCCAAAGAAAGGGGAAGGAAAGCCCAAAGAAAGCCCAAAGAAAGCCCAAAGAAAGCCCAAAGAAAGCCCAAAGAAAGCCCAAAGAAAGAGGAAAGAAAGCCCAAAGAAAGGGGAAAGAAAGCCCAAAGAAAGGGGAAAGAAAGCCCAAAGAAAGGGGAAAGAAAGCCCAAAGAAAGCCCAAAGAAAGGGGAAAGAAAGGGGAAGATAGCCCAAAGAAAGCCCAAAGAAAGCCCAAAGAAAGGGGAAAGAAAGCCCAAAGAAAGTCCAAAGAAAGGGGAAAGAAAGCCAAAGAAAGCCCAAAGAAAGGGGAAAGAAAGCCCAAAAAAAGCCCAAAGAAAGCCTAAAGAAAGGGGAAAGAAAGCCAAAAGAAAGCCCAAAGAAAGGGGAAAGAAAGCCCAAAGAAAGCCCAAAGAAAGCCCAAACAAAGCCCAAAGAAAGCCCAAAGAAAGGGGAAAGAAACCCCAAAGAAAGCCCAAAGAAAGCCCAAAGAAAGCCCAAAGGAAGGGGAAAGAAAGCCCAAAGAAAGGGGAAAGAAAGCCCAAAGAAAGGGAAAATAAATGAGAAAGAAAGCCCAAAGAAAGCCCAAAGAAAGGGGAAAGAAAGCCCAAAGAAAGCCCAAAGAAAGCCCAAAGAAAGCCCAAAGAAAGGGGAAAGAAAGCCCAAAGAAAGCCCAAAGAAAGGAGAAAGAAGCCCAAAGAAAGGGGAAAGAAAGCCCAAAGAAAGGGGATAGAAAGCCCAAAGAAAGAGAAAGAAAGCCCGAAGAAAGCCCAAAGAAAGGGGAAAGTAAGCCCTAAGAAAGGGCAAAAAAAGCCCAAAGAAAGGGCAAAGAAAGCCCAAAGAAAGGGCAAAGAAAGCCAAAAGAAAGGGGAAAGAAAGCCCAAAGAAAGGGGAAAGAAAGCCCAAAGAAATCCCAAAGAAATCCCAAAGAAAGCCCAAACAAAGCCCAAAGAAAGCCCAAAGGAAGCCCAAGGAAAGCCCAAAGAAAGCCCAAAGAAAGCCCAAAGAAAGGGGAAAGAAAGCCCAAAGAAAGCCCAAAGAAAGCCCAAAGAAAGCCCAAAGACAGCCCAAAGAAAGCCCAAAGAAAGCCCAAAGAAAGGGGAAAGAAAGCCCAAAGAAAGGGGAAAGAAAGCCCAAAGAAAGGGGAAAGAAATCCCAAAGAAAGGGGAAAGAAAGCCAAAGAAAGGGGAAAGAAAGCCCAAAGAAAGGGGAAGGAAAGCCGAAAGAAAGGCCAAAGAAAGCCCAAAGAAAGCAGAATGAAAGGGAAAGAAAGCCCAAAGAAAGTGGAAAGAAAGCCCAAAGAAAGGGGAAAGAAAGCCCAAAGAAAGCCCAAAGAAAGGGGAAAGAAAGCCCAAAGAAAGGGGAAAGAAAGGGGAAGATAGCCCAAAGAAAGCCCAAAGAAAGGGGAAAGAAAGCCCAAAGAAAGTCCAAAGAAAGGGGAAAGAAAGCCCAAAGAAAGCCCAAAGAAAGGGGAAAGAAAGCCCAAAGAAAGCCCAAAGAAAGGGGAAAGAAAGCCCAAAGAAAGCCCAAAGAAAGGGGAAAGAAAGCCCAAAGAAAGCCCAAAGAAAGCCCAAAGAAAGCCCAAAGAAAGCCCAAAGAAAGGGGAAAGAAAGCCCAAAGAAAGCCCAAAGAAAGGGTAAAGAAAGCCCAAAGAAAGTCCAAAGAAAGCCCAAAGAAAGCCCAAAGAAAGCCCAAAGAAAGGGGAAAGAAAGCTCAAAGAAAGGGGAAAGAAAGCCCAAAGAAAGCCCAAAGAAAGCCCAAAGAAAGCCCAAAGTAAGCCCAAAGGAAGCTCAAAGAAAGCCCAAAGAAAGCCCAAAGAAAGGGGAAAGAAAGCCCAAAGAAAGCCCAAAGAATGCCCAAAGAAAGGGGAAAGAAAGCCCAAAGAAAGCACAAAGAAAGCCCAAAGAAAGCCCAAAGAAAGGGGAAAGAAAGCCCAAAGAAAGCCCAAAGAAAGGGGAAAGAAAGCCAAAAGAAAGGGGAAAGAAAGCCCAAAGAAAGCCCAAAGAAAGCCCAAAGAAAGCCCAAAGAAAGCCCAAAGAAAGCCCAAAGAAAGCCCAAAGGAAGCCCAAGGAAAGCCCAAAGAAAGCCCAAAGAAAACCCAAAGAAAGGGGAAAGAAAGCCAAAGGAAATCCCAAAGAAAGCCCAAAGAAAGCCCAAAGACAGCCCAAAGAAATCCCAAAGAAAGCCCAAAGAAAGGTGAAAGAAAGGGGAAAGAAAGCCCAAAGAAAGGGGAAAGAAAGCCCAAAGAAAGGGGAAAGAAATCCCAAAGAAAGGGGAAAGAAATCCCAAAGAAAGGGGAAAGAAAGCCCAAAGAAAGGGGAAAGAAAGCACAAAGAAAGGGGGAAGAAAGCCCAAAGAAAGGGGAAAGAAAGCCCAAAGAAATCCCAAAGAAAGCCCAAAGAAAGCCCAAGGAAAGGGGAAAGAAAGCCCAAAGAAAGCCCAAAGAAAGGGGAAAGAAAGCCCAAAGAAAGGGAAAATAAAGGAGAAAGAAAGCCCAAAGAAAGCCCAAAGAAAGGGGAAAGAAAGCCCAAAGAAAGGGGAAAGAAAGCCCAAAGAAAGCCCAAAGAAAGCCCAAAGAAAGCCCAAAGAAAGGGGAAAGAAAGGCCAAAGAAAGGGGAAAGAAAGCACAAAGAAAGCCCAAAGAAAGGGGAAAGAAGCCCAGAGAAAGCCCAAATAAATCCCAAAGAAAGCCCAGAGAAAGCCCATAGAAAGCCCAAAGAAAGCCCAAAGAAAGCCCAAAGAAAGCCCCACGAAAGGGGAAAGAAAGCCCAAAGAAAGGGGAAAGAAATCACAAAGAAATCCCAAAGAAATTCCAAAGAAAGCCCAAAGAAAGCCCAAAGGAAGCCCAAGGAAAGACCAAAGAAAGCCCAAAGAAAGCCCAAAGAAAGGGGAAAGAAAGCCCAAAGAAAGGGGAAAGAAAGCCCAAAGAAAGCCCAAAGAAAGCCCAAAGAAAGGGGAAAGAAAGGAGAAAGAAATCCCAAAGAAAGGGGAAAGAAAGCCAAAAGAAATGGGAAAGAAAGCCCAAATAAAGGGGAAAGAAAGCCCAAAGAAAGCCCAAAGAAAGCCCAAAGAAAGGGGAAAGAAATCCCAAAGAAAGGGGAAAGAAAGCCCAAAGAAAGGGGATAGAAAGCCCAAAGAAAGGGGAAAGAAAGCCCAAAGAAAGGGGAAATAAAGCCCAAAGAAAGCCCAAAGAAAGCCCAAAGAAAGCCCAAAGAAAGGGGAAAGAAAGCCCAAAGAAAGCCCAAAGAAAGGGGAAAGAAAGGGGAAGATAGCCCAAAGAAAGCCCAAAGAAAGGGGAAAGAAAGCCCAAAGAAAGTCCAAAGAAAGGGGAAAGAAAGCCCAAAGAAAGGGGAAAGAAAGCCCAAAGAAAGCCCAAAGAAAGCCCAAAGAAAGGGGAAAGAAAGCCAAAAGAAAGCCCAAAGAAATGGGAAAGAAAGCCCAAAGAAAGCCCAAAGAAAGCCCAAAGAAAGGGGAAAGAAAGCCCAAAGAATACCCAAAGAAAGGGGAAAGAAAGCCCAAAGAAAGGGGAAAGAAATCACAAAGAAATCCCAACGAAATTCCAAAGAAAGCCCAAAGAAAGCCCAAAGGAAGCCCAAGGAAAGACCAAAGAAAGCCCAAAGAAAGGGGAAAGAAAGCCCAAAGAAAGGGGAAAGAAAGCCCAAAGAAAGCCCAAAGGAAGCCCAAAGAAAGCCCAAAGAAAACCCAAAGAAAGGGGAAAGAAAGCCAAAGGAAATCCCAAAGAAAGCCCAAAGAAAGCCCAAAGACAGCCCAAAGAAATCCCAAAGAAAGCCCAAAGAAAGGTGAAAGAAAGGGGAAAGAAAGCCCAAAGAAAGGGGAAAGAAAGCCCAAAGAAAGGGGAAAGAAATCCCAAATAAAGGGGAAAGAAATCCCAAAGAAAGGGGAAAGAAAGCCCAAAGAAAGGGGAAAGAAAGCCCAAAGAAATCCCAAAGAAAGCCCAAAGAAAGGGGGAAGAAAGCCCAAAGAAAGGGGAAAGAAAGCCCAAAGAAAGGGGAAAGAAAGCCCAAAGAAAGGGGAAAGAAAGCCCAAAGAAAGCCCAAAGAAAGCCCAAAGAAAGGGGAAAGAAAGCCCAAAGAAATCCCAAAGAAAGCCCAAAGAAAGCCCAAGGAAAGGGGATAGAAAGCCCAAAAAAAGCCCAAAGAAAGGGGAAAGAAAGCCCAAAGAAAGGGGAAAGAAAGCCCAAAGAATGCCCAAAGAAAGGGGAAAGAAAACCCAAAGAAAGCCCAAAGAAAGCCCAAACAAAGCCCAAAGAAAGCCCAAAGAAAGGGGAAAGAAACCCCAAAGAAAGCCCAAAGAAAGCCCAAAGAAAGCCCAAAGGAAGGGGAAAGAAAGCCCAAAGAAAGGGGAAAGAAAGCCCAAAGAAAGCCCAGAGAAAGGCCATAGAAAGCCCAAAGACAGCCCAAAGAAAAGCCCCAAAGAAAGGGGAAAGAAAGCCCAAAGAATGCCCAAAGAAAGGGGAAAGAAAGCCCAAAGAAAGCCCAAGAAAGCCCAAACAAAGCCCAAAGAAAGCCCAAAGAAGGGGAAAGAAACCCCAAAGAAAGCCCAAAGAAAGCCCAAAGAAAGCCCAAAGGAAGGGGAAAGAAAGCCCAAAGAAAGGGAAAGAAAGCCCAAAGAAAGCCCAGAGAAAGGCCATAGAAAGCCCAAAGAAAGCCCAAAGAAAGCCCAAAGAAAGCCCAAAGAAAGGGGAAGGAAAGCCCAAAGAAAGCCCAAAGAAAGCCCAAAGAAAGCCCAAAGAAAGCCCAAAGAAAGGGGAAAGAAAGCCCAAAGAAAGGGGAAAGAAAGCCCAAAGAAAGGGGAAAGAAAGCCCAAAGAAAGGGGAAAGAAAGCCCAAAGAAATGGGAAAGAAAGCCCAAAGAAAGCCCAAAGAAAGCCCAAAGAAAGGGGAAAGAAAGCCCAAAGAAAGCCCAAAGAAAGGGGAAAGAAAGGGGAAGATAGCCCAAAGAAAGCCCAAAGAAAGCCCAAAGAAAGGGGAAAGAAAGCCCAAAGAAAGTCCAAAGAAAGGGGAAAGAAAGCCAAAGAAAGCCCAAAGAAAGGGGAAAGAAAGCCCAAAAAAAGCCAAAGAAAGCCTAAAGAAAGGGGAAAGAAAGCCAAAGAAAGCCCAAAGAAAGGGGAAAGAAAGCCCAAAGAAAGCCCAAAGAAAGCCTAAAGAAAGGGGAAAGAAAGCCAAAAGAAAGCCCAAAGAAATGGGAAAGAAAGCCCAAAGAAAGCCCAAAGAAAGCCCAAAGAAAGGGGAAAGAAAGCCCAAAGAATACCCAAAGAAAGGGGAAAGAAAGCCCAAAGAAAGGGGAAAGAAATCACAAAGAAATCCCAAAGAAATTCCAAAGAAAGCCCAAAGAAAGCCCAAAGGAAGCCCAAGGAAAGACCAAAGAAAGCCCAAAGAAAGCCCAAAGAAAGGGGAAAGAAAGCCCAAAGAAAGGGGAAAGAAAGCCCAAAGAAAGCCCAAAGAAAGCCCAAAGAAAGCCCAAAGAAAGACCCAAAGAAAGGGGAAAGAAAGCCAAAGGAAATCCCAAAAGAAAGCCCAAAGAAAGCCCAAAGACAGCCCAAAGAAATCCCAAAGAAAGCCCAAAGAAAGGTGAAAGAAAGGGGAAAGAAAGCCCAAAGAAAGGGGAAAGAAAGCCCAAAGAAAGGGGAAAGAAATCCCAAATAAAGGGGAAAGAAATCCCAAAGAAAGGGGAAAGAAAGCCCAAAGAAAGGGGAAAGAAATCCCAAATAAAGGGGAAAGAAATCCCAAAGAAAGGGGAAAGAAAGCCCAAAGAAATCCCAAAGAAAGCCCAAAGAAAGGGGGAAGAAAGCCCAAAGAAAGGGGAAGAAAGCCCAAAGAAAGGGGGAAAGAAAGCCCAAAGAAAGGGGAAAGAAAGCCCAAAGAAATCCAAAGAAAGCCCAAAGAAAGCCCAAGGAAAGGGGATAGAAAGCCCAAAGAAAGCCCAAAGAAAGGGGAAAGAAAGCCCAAAGAAAGGGGAAAGAAAGCCCAAAGAATGCCCAAAGAAAGGGGAAAGAAAACCCAAAGAAAGCCCAAAGAAAGCCCAAACAAAGCCCAAAGAAAGCCCAAAGAAAGGGGAAAGAACCCCAAAGAAAGCCCAAAGAAAGCCCAAAGAAAGCCCAAAGGAAGGGGAAAGAAAGCCCAAAGAAAGGGGAAAGAAAGCCCAAAGAAAGCCCAGAGAAAGGCCATAGAAAGCCCAAAGACAGCCCAAAGAAAGCCCAAAGAAAGCCAAAGAAAGGGGAAAGAAAGCCCAAAGAATGCCCAAGAAAGGGGAAAGAAAGCCCAAAGAAAGCCCAAAGAAAGCCAAACAAAGCCCAAAGAAAGCCCAAAGAAAGGGGAAAGAAACCCCAAAGAAAGCCCAAAGAAAGCCCAAAGAAAGCCCAAAGGAAGGGGAAAGAAAGCCCAAAGAAAGGGGAAAGAAAGCCCAAAGAAAGCCCAGAGAAAGGCCATAGAAAGCCCAAAGAAAGCCCAAAGAAAGCCCAAAGAAAGCCCAAAGAAAGGGGAAGGAAAGCCCAAAGAAAGCCCAAAGAAAGCCCAAAGAAAGCCCAAAGAAAGCCAAAGAAAGGGGAAAGAAAGCCCAAAGAAAGGGGAAAGAAAGCCCAAAGAAAGGGGAAAGAAAGCCCAAAGAAATGGGAAAGAAAGCCCAAAGAAAGCCCAAAGAAAGCCCAAAGAAAGGGGAAAGAAAGCCCAAAGAAAGCCAAAGAAAGGGGAAAGAAAGGGGAAGATAGCCCAAAGAAAGCCCAAAGAAAGGGGAAAGAAAGCCCAAAGAAAGTCAAAGAAAGGGGAAAGAAAGCCAAAGAAAGCCCAAAGAAAGGGGAAAGAAAGCCCAAAAAAGCCCAAAGAAAGCCTAAAGAAAGGGGAAAGAAAGCCAAAAGAAAGCCCAAAGAAAGGGGAAGAAAGCCCAAAGAAAGCCCAAAGAAAGCCCAAACAAAGCCAAAGAAAGCCCAAAGAAAGGGGAAAGAAACCCCAAAGAAAGCCCAAAGAAAGCCCAAAGAAAGCCCAAAGGAAGGGGAAAGAAAGCCCAAAGAAAGGGGAAAGAAAGCCCAAAGAAAGGGAAAATAAATGAGAAAGAAAGCCCAAAGAAAGCCCAAAGAAAGGGGAAAGAAAGCCCAAAGAAAGCCCAAAGAAAGCCCAAGAAAGCCCAAAGAAAGGGAAAGAAAGCCCAAAGAAAGCCCAAAGAAAGGAGAAAGAAGCCCAAAGAAAGGGGAAAGAAAGCCCAAAGAAAGGGGATAGAAAGCCCAAAGAAAGAGAAGAAAGCCCGAAGAAAGCCCAAAGAAAGGGGAAAGTAAGCCCTAAGAAAGGGCAAAAAAGCCCAAAGAAAGGGCAAAGAAAGCCCAAAGAAAGGGCAAAGAAAGCCAAAAGAAAGGGGAAAGAAAGCCCAAAGAAAGGGGAAAGAAAGCCCAAAGAAATCCCAAAGAAATCCCAAAGAAAGCCCAAACAAAGCCCAAAGAAAGCCCAAAGGAAGCCCAAGGAAAGCCCAAAGAAAGCCCAAAGAAAGCCAAAGAAAGGGGAAAGAAAGCCCAAAGAAAGCCCAAAGAAAGCCCAAAGAAAGCCCAAAGACAGCCCAAAGAAAGCCCAAAGAAAGCCCAAAGAAAGGGGAAAGAAACCCCAAAGAAAGGGGAAAGAAAGCCCAAAGAAAGGGGAAAGAAATCCCAAAGAAAGGGGAAAGAAAGCCAAAGAAAGGGGAAAGAAAGCCCAAAGAAAGGGGAAGGAAAGCCGAAAGAAAGGCCAAAGAAGCCCAAAGAAAGCAGAATGAAAGGGAAAGAAAGCCAAAGAAAGGGGAAAGAAAGCCCAAAGAAAGGGGAAAGAAAGCCCAAAGAAAGCCAAAGAAAGGGGAAAGAAAGCCCAAAGAAAGGGGAAAGAAAGGGGAAGATAGCCCAAAGAAAGCCCAAAGAAAGGGGAAAGAAAGCCCAAAGAAAGTCCAAAGAAAGGGGAAAGAAAGCCCAAAGAAAGCCCAAGAAAGGGGAAAGAAAGCCCAAAGAAAGCCCAAAGAAAGCCCAAAGAAAGGGGAAAGAAAGCCCAAAGAAAGCCCAAAGAAAGGGAAAGAAAGCCCAAAGAAAGCCCAAAGAAAGCCCAAAGAAAGCCCAAAGAAAGGGGAAAGAAAGCCCAAAGAAAGCCCAAAGAAAGGGTAAAGAAAGCCCAAAGAAAGTCCAAAGAAAGCCCAAAGAAAGCCCAAAGAAAGCCCAAAGAAGGGGAAAGAAAGCCCAAAGAAAGGGAAAGAAAGCCCAAAGAAAGCCGAAAGAAAGCCCAAAGAAAGCCCAAAGTAAGCCCAAAGAAATCCCAAAGAAAGCCCAAAGAAAGCCCAAGGAAAGGGGAAAGAAAGCCCAAAGAAAGCCCAAAGAAAGGGGAAAGAAAGCCCAAAGAAAGGGAAAATAAAGGAGAAAGAAAGCCCAAAGAAAGCCCAAAGAAAGGGGAAAGAAAGCCCAAAGAAAGGGGAAAGAAAGCCAAAGAAAGCCCAAAGAAAGCCCAAAGAAAGCCCAAAGAAAGCCCAAAGAAAGCCCAAAGAAAGGGGAAAGAAAGGCCAAAGAAAGGGGAAAGAAAGCACAAAGAAAGCCCAAAGAAAGGGGAAAGAAGCCCAGAGAAAGCCCAAATAAATCCAAAGAAAGCCCAGAGAAAGCCCATAGAAAGCCCAAAGAAAGGCCAAAGAAAGCCCAAAGAAAGCCCAAAGAAAGGGGAAAGAAAGCCCAAAGAAAGCCCAAAGAAAGCCCAAAGAAAGGGGAAAGAAAGGAGAAAGAAATCCCAAGGAAAGGGAAAGAAAGCCCAAAGAAATGGGAAAGAAAGCCCAAAGAAAGGGGAAAGAAAGCCCAAAGAAAGCCCAAAGAAAGCCCAAAGAAAGGGGAAAGAAAGCCCAAAGAAAGGGAAAGAAAGCCCAAAGAAAGGGGAAATAAAGCCCAAAGAAAGCCCAAAGAAAGCCCAAAGAAAGCCCAAAGAAAGGGGAAAGAAAGCCCAAAGAAAGCCCAAAGAAAGGGGAAAGAAAGGGGAAGATAGCCCAAAGAAAGCCCAAAGAAAGGGGAAAGAAAGCCCAAAGAAAGACCAAAGAAAGGGGAAAGAAAGCCCAAAGAAAGGGGAAAGAAAGCCCAAAGAAAGCCCAAAGAAAGCCTAAAGAAAGGGGAAAGAAAGCCAAAAGAAAGCCCAAAGAAATGGGAAAGAAAGCACAAAGAAAGCCCAAAGAAAGCCCAAAGAAAGGGGAAAGAAAGCCCAAAGAATACCCAAAGAAAGGGGAAAGAAAGCCAAAGAAAGCCCAATGAAAGCCAAAAGAAAGGGGAAAGAAAGCCCAAAGAAAGCCGAAAGAAAGCCCAAAGAAAGCCCAAAGTAAGCCCAAAGGAAGCTCAAAGAAAGCCCAAAGAAAGCCCAAAGAAAGGGGAAAGAAAGCCCAAAGAAAGCCCAAAGAATGCCCAAAGAAAGGGGAAAGAAAGCCCAAAGAAAGCACAAAGAAAGCCCAAAGAAAGCCCAAAGAAAGGGGAAAGAAAGCCCAAAGAAAGCCCAAAGAAAGGGGAAAGAAAGCCAAAAGAAAGGGGAAAGAAAGCCCAAAGAAAGCCCAAAGAAAGCCCAAAGAAAGCCCAAAGAAAGCCCAAAGAAAGGGGAAAGAAAGCCCAAAGGAAGCCCAAGGAAAGCCCAAAGAAAGCCCAAAGAAAACCCAAAGAAAGGGGAAAGAAAGCCAAAGGAAATCCCAAAGAAAGCCCAAAGAAAGCCCAAAGACAGCCCAAAGAAATCCCAAAGAAAGCCCAAAGAAAGGTGAAAGAAAGGGGAAAGAAAGCCCAAAGAAAGGGGAAAGAAAGCCCAAAGAAAGGGGAAAGAAATCCCAAAGAAAGGGGAAAGAAATCCCAAAGAAAGGGGAAAGAAAGCCCAAAGAAAGGGGAAAGAAAGCCCAAAGAAAGGGGGAAGAAAGCCCAAAGAAAGGGGAAAGAAAGCCCAAAGAAATCCCAAAGAAAGCCCAAGGAAAGGGGAAAGAAAGCCCAAAGAAAGCCCAAAGAAAGGGGAAAGAAAGCCCAAAGAAAGGGAAAATAAAGGAGAAAGAAAGCCCAAAGAAATCCCAAAGAAAGGGGAAAGAAAGCCCAAAGAAAGGGAAAGAAAGCCCAAAGAAAGCCCAAAGAAAGCCCAAGAAAGCCCAAAGAAAGCCCAAAGAAAGCCCAAAGAAAGGGGAAAGAAAGGCCAAAGAAAGGGGAAAGAAAGCACAAAGAAAGCCCAAAGAAAGGGGAAAGAAGCCCAGAGAAAGCCCAAATAAATCCCAAAGAAAGCCCAGAGAAAGCCCATAGAAAGCCCAAAGAAAGCCCAAAGAAAGGCCAAAGAAAGCCCCACGAAAGGGGAAAGAAAGCCCAAAGAAAGGGGAAAGAAATCACAAAGAAATCCCAAAGAAATTCCAAAGAAAGCCCAAAGAAAGCCCAAAGGAAGCCCAAGGAAAGACCAAAGAAAGCCCAAAGAAAGCCCAAAGAAAGGGGAAAGAAAGCCCAAAGAAAGGGGAAAGAAAGCCCAAAGAAAGCCCAAAGAAAGCCCAAAGAAAGGGGAAAGAAAGGAGAAAGAAATCCCAAAGAAAGGGGAAAGAAAGCCAAAAGAAATGGGAAAGAAAGCCCAAATAAAGGGGAAAGAAAGCCCAAAGAAAGCCCAAAGAAAGCCCAAAGAAAGGGGAAAGAAATCCCAAAGAAAGGGGAAATAAAGCCCAAAGAAAGGGGATAGAAAGCCCAAAGAAAGGGGAAAGAAAGCCCAAAGAAAGGGGAAATAAAGCCCAAAGAAAGCCCAAAGAAAGCCCAAAGAAAGCCCAAAGAAAGGGGAAAGAAAGCCCAAAGAAAGCCCAAAGAAAGGGGAAAGAAAGGGGAAGATAGCCCAAAGAAAGCCCAAAGAAAGGGGAAAGAAAGCCCAAAGAAAGTCCAAAGAAAGGGGAAAGAAAGCCCAAAGAAAGGGGAAAGAAAGCCCAAAGAAAGCCTAAAGAAAGGGGAAAGAAAGCCAAAAGAAAGCCCAAAGAAATGGGAAAGAAAGCACAAAGAAAGCCCAAAGAAAGCCCAAAGAAAGGGGAAAGAAAGCCCAAAGAATACCCAAAGAAAGGGGAAAGAAAGCCCAAAGAAAGCCCAATGAAAGCCAAAAGAAAGGGGAAAGAAAGCCCATAGAAAGGGGAAAGAAAGCCCAAAGAAAGCCGAAAGAAAGCCCAAAGAAAGCCCAAAGTAAGCCCAAGGGAAGCTCAAAGAAATCCCAAAGAAAGCCCAAAGAAAGGGGAAAGAAAGCCCAAAGAAAGCCCAAAGAAAGGGGAAAGAAAGCCCAAAGACAGCCCAAAGAAAGCCCAAAGAAAGAGGAAAGAAAGCCCAAAGAATGCCGAAAGAAAGGGGAAAGAAATCCCAAAGAAAGCCCAAAGAAAGCCCAAAGAAAGGGGAAAGAAAGCCCAAAGAAAGGGGAAAGAAAGCCCAAAGAAAGCCCAAAGAAAGGGGCAAGAAGCCCAAAGAAAGCCCAAAGAAAGCCCAAAGAAAGCCCAGAGAAAGGCCATAGAAAGGCCATAGAAAGCCCAAAGGAAGGGGAAAGAAAGCCCAAAGAAAGCAAAAAAAAAAGGGGAAAGAAAGCCCAAAGAAAGCCCAAAGAAAGCCTAAAGAAAGGGGAAAGAAAGCCAAAAGAAAGCCCAAAGAAAGGGGAAAGAAAGCCCAAAGAAAGCCCAAAGAAAGCCCAAACAAAGCCCAAAGAAAGCCCAAAGAAAGGGGAAAGAAACCCCAAAGAAAGCCCAAAGAAAGCCCAAAGAAAGCCCAAAGGAAGGGGAAAGAAAGCCCAAAGAAAGGGGAAAGAAAGCCCAAAGAAAGGGGAAAAAAATGAGAAAGAAAGCCCAAAGAAAGCCCAAAGAAAGGGGAAAGAAAGCCCAAAGAAAGGGGAAAGAAAGCCCAAAGAAAGGGGAAAGAAAGCCCAAAGAAAGCCGAAAGAAAGCCCAAAGAAAGCCCAAAGTAAGCCCAAAGGAAGCTCAAAGAAAGCCCAAAGAAAGCCCAAAGAAAGGGGAAAGAAAGCCCAAAGAAAGCCCAAAGAATGCCCAAAGAAAGGGGAAAGAAAGCCCAAAGAAAGCACAAAGAAAGCCCAAAGAAAGCCCAAAGAAAGGGGAAAGAAAGCCCAAAGAAAGCCCAAAGAAAGGGGAAAGAAAGCCAAAAGAAAGGGGAAAGAAAGCCCAAAGAAAGCCCAAAGAAAGCCCAAAGAAAGGGGAAAGAAAGCCCAAAGGAAGCCCAAGGAAAGCCCAAAGAAAGCCCAAAGAAAACCCAAAGAAAGGGGAAAGAAAGCCAAAGGAAATCCCAAAGAAAGCCCAAAGAAAGCCCAAAGACAGCCCAAAGAAATACCAAAGAAAGCCCAAAGAAAGGTGAAAGAAAGGGGAAAGAAAGCCCAAAGAAAGGGGAAAGAAAGCCCAAAGAAAGGGGAAAGAAATCCCAAATAAAGGGGAAAGAAATCCCAAAGAAATGGGAAAGAAAGCCCAAAGAAAGGGGAAAGAAAGCCCAAAGAAATCCCAAAGAAAGCCCAAAGAAAGGGGGAAGAAAGCCCAAAGAAAGGGGAAAGAAAGCCCAAAGAAAGGGGAAAGAAAGCCCAAAGAAAGGGGAAAGAAAGCCCAAAGAAAGCCTAAAGAAAGCCCAAAGAAAGGGGAAAGAAAGCCCAAAGAAATCCCAAAGAAAGCCCAAAGAAAGCCCAAGGAAAGGGGAAAGAAAGCCCAAAGAAAGCCCAAAGAAAGGGGAAAGAAAGCCCAAAGAAAGGGAAAATAAAGGAGAAAGAAAGCCCAAAGAAAGCCCAAAGAAAGGGGAAAGAAAGCCCAAAGAAAGGGGAAAGAAAGCCCAAAGAAAGCCCAAAGAAAGCCCAAAGAAAGCCCAAAGAAAGCCCAAAGAAAGCCCAAAGAAAGGGGAAAGAAAGGCCAAAGAAAGGGGAAAGAAAGCACAAAGAAAGCCCAAAGAAAGGGGAAAGAAGCCCAGAGAAAGCCCAAATAAATCCCAAAGAAAGCCCAGAGAAAGCCCATAGAAAGCCCAAAGAAAGGCCAAAGAAAGCCCAAAGAAAGCCCAAAGAAAGGGGAAAGAAAGCCCAAAGAAAGCCCAAAGAAAGCCCAAAGAAAGGGGAAAGAAAGGAGAAAGAAATCCCAAGGAAAGGGGAAAGAAAGCCCAAAGAAATGGGAAAGAAAGCCCAAAGAAAGGGGAAAGAAAGCCCAAAGAAAGCCCAAAGAAAGCCCAAAGAAAGGGGAAAGAAAGCCCAAAGAAAGGGGAAAGAAAGCCCAAAGAAAGGGGAAATAAAGCCCAAAGAAAGCCCAAAGAAAGCCCAAAGAAAGCCCAAAGAAAGGGGAAAGAAAGCCCAAAGAAAGCCCAAAGAAAGGGGAAAGAAAGGGGAAGATAGCCCAAAGAAAGCCCAAAGAAAGGGGAAAGAAAGCCCAAAGAAAGACCAAAGAAAGGGGAAAGAAAGCCCAAAGAAAGGGGAAAGAAAGCCCAAAGAAAGCCCAAAGAAAGCCTAAAGAAAGGGGAAAGAAAGCCAAAAGAAAGCCCAAAGAAATGGGAAAGAAAGCACAAAGAAAGCCCAAAGAAAGCCCAAAGAAAGGGGAAAGAAAGCCCAAAGAATACCCAAAGAAAGGGGAAAGAAAGCCCAAAGAAAGCCCAATGAAAGCCAAAAGAAAGGGGAAAGAAAGCCCAAAGAAAGGGGAAAGAAAGCCCAAAGAAATCCGAAATTAAGCCCAAAGAAAGCCCAAAGTAAGCCCAAAGGAAGCTCAAAGAAAGCCCAAAGAAAGCCCAAAGAAAGGGGAAAGAAAGCCCAAAGAAAGCCCAAAGAAAGGGGAAAGAAAGCCCAAAGAAAGCGGAAATAAAGCCCAAAGAAAGCCCAAAGAAAGCCCAAAGAAAGCCCAAAGAAAGCCCAAAGAAAGGGGAAAGAAAGCCCAAAGAAAGCCCAAAGAAAGGGGAAAGAAAGGGGAAGATAGCCCAAAGAAAGCCCAAAGAAAGGGGAAAGAAAGCCCAAAGAAAGTCCAAAGAAAGGGGAAAGAAAGCCCAAAGAAAGGGGAAAGAAAGCCCAAAGAAAGCCCAAAGAAAGCCCAAAGAAAGCCTAAAGAAAGGGGAAAGAAAGCCAAAAGAAAGCCCAAAGAAATGGGAAAGAAAGCACAAAGAAAGCCCAAAGAAAGCCCAAAGAAAGGGGAAAGAAAGCCCAAAGAATACCCAAAGAAAGGGGAAAGAAAGCCCAAAGAAAGCCCAATGAAAGCCAAAAGAAAGGGGAAAGAAAGCCCAAAGAAAGGGGAAAGAAAGCCCAAAGAAAGCCGAAAGAAAGCCCAAAGAAAGCCCAAAGTAAGCCCAAAGGAAGCTCAAAGAAAGCCCAAAGAAAGCCCAAAGAAAGGGGAAAGAAAGCCCAAAGAAAGCCCAAAGAAAGGGGAAAGAAAGCCCAAAGACAGCCCAAAGAAAGCCCAAAGAAAGTGGAAAGAAAGCCCAAAGAATGCCGAAAGAAAGGGGAAAGAAAGCCCAAAGAAAGCCCAAAGAAAGCCCAAAGAAAGGGGAAAGAAAGCCCAAAGAAAGGGGAAAGAAAGCCCAAAGAAAGCCCAGAGAAAGGCCATAGAAAGGCCATAGAAAGCCCAAAGAAAGCCCAAAGACAGCCCAAAGAAAGGGGAAGGAAAGCCCAAAGAAAGCCCAAAGAAAGCCCAAAGGAAGGGGAAAGAAAGCCCAAAGAAAGGGGAAAGAAAGCCCAAAGAAAGGGGAAAGAAAGCCCAAAGAAATGGGAAAGAAAGCCCAAAGAAAGCCCAAAGAAAGAACAAAGAAAGCCCAAAGAAAGGGGAAAGAAAGCCCAAAGAAAGCCCAAAGAAAGGGGAAAGAAAGGGGAAGATAGCCCAAAGAAAGCCCAAAGAAAGGGGAAAGAAAGCCCAAAGAAAGTCCAAAGAAAGGGGAAAGAAAGCCCAAAGAAAGGGGAAAGAAAGCCCAAAGAAAGCCCAAAGAAAGCCTAAAGAAAGGGGAAAGAAAGCCAAAAGAAAGCCCAAAGAAATGGGAAAGAAAGCACAAAGAAAGCCCAAAGAAAGCCCAAAGAAAGGGGAAAGAAAGCCCAAAGAATACCCAAAGAAAGGGGAAAGAAAGCCCAAAGAAAGCCCAATGAAAGCCAAAAGAAAGGGGAAAGAAAGCCCAAAGAAAGGGGAAAGAAAGCCCAAAGAAAGCCGAAAGAAAGCCCAAAGAAAGCCCAAAGTAAGCCCAAAGGAAGCTCAAAGAAAGCCCAAAGAAAGCCCAAAGAAAGGGGAAAGAAAGCCCAAAGAAAGCCCAAAGAAAGGGGAAAGAAAGCCCAAAGACAGCCCAAAGAAAGCCCAAAGAAAGTGGAAAGAAAGCCCAAAGAATGCCGAAAGAAAGGGGAAAGAAAGCCCAAAGAAAGCCCAAAGAAAGCCCAAAGAAAGGGGAAAGAAAGCCCAAAGAAAGGGGAAAGAAAGCCCAAAGAAAGCCCAAAGAAAGGGGAAAGAAGCCCAAAGAAAGCCCAAAGAAAGCCCAAAGAAAGCCCAGAGAAAGGCCATAGAAAGGCCATAGAAAGCCCAAAGAAAGCCCAAAGACAGCCCAAAGAAAGGGGAAGGAAAGCCCAAAGAAAGCCCAAAGAAAGCCCAAAGAAAGCCCAAAGGAAGGGGAAAGAAAGCCCAAAGAAAGGGGAAAGAAAGCCCAAAGAAAGGGGAAAGAAAGCCCAAAGAAATGGGAAAGAAAGCCCAAAGAAAGCCCAAAGAAAGAACAAAGAAAGCCCAAAGAAAGGGGAAAGAAAGCCCAAAGAAAGCCCAAAGAAAGGCGAAAGAAAGGGGAAGATAGCCCAAAGAAAGCCCAAAGAAAGGGGAAAGAAAGCCCAAAGAAAGTCCAAAGAAAGGGGAAAGAAAGCCCAAAGAAAGCAAAAAAAAAAGGGGAAAGAAAGCCCAAAGAAAGCCCAAAGAAAGCCTAAAGAAAGGGGAAAGAAAGCCAAAAGAAAGCCCAAAGAAAGGGGAAAGAAAGCCCAAAGAAAGCCCAAAGAAAGCCCAAACAAAGCCCAAAGAAAGCCCAAAGAAAGGGGAAAGAAACCCCAAAGAAAGCCCAAAGAAAGCCCAAAGAAAGCCCAAAGGAAGGGGAAAGAAAGCCCAAAGAAAGGGTAAGGAAAGCCCAAAGAAAGGGAAAAAAAATGAGAAAGAAAGCCCAAAGAAAGCCCAAAGAAAGGGGAAAGAAAGCCCAAAGAAAGGGGAAAGAAAGCCCAAAGAAAGCCGAAAGAAAGCCCAAAGAAAGCCCAAAGAAAGGAGAAAGAAGCCCAAAGAAAGGGGAAAGAAAGCCCAAAGAAAGAGAAAGAAAGCCCAAAGAAAGCCCAAAGAAAGGGGAAAGTAAGCCCTAAGAAAGGGCAAAAGAAAGCCCAAAGAAAGGGGAAAGAAAGCCCAAAGAAAGGGCAAAGAAAGCCAAAAGAAAGGGGAAAGAAAGCCCAAAGAAAGGGTAAAGAAAGCCCAAAGAAATCCCAAAGAAATCCCAAGGAAAGCCCAAAGAAAGCCCAAAGAAAGCCCAAAGGAAGCCCAAGGAAAGCCCAAAGAAAGCCCAAAGAAAGCCCAAAGAAAGGGGAAAGAAAGCCCAAAGAAAGCCCAAAGAAAGCCCAAAGAAAGCCCAAAGACAGCCCAAAGAAAGCCCAAAGAAAGCCCAAAGAAAGGGGAAAGAAAGCCCAAAGAAAGGGGAAAGAAAGCCCAAAGAAAGGGGAAAGAAAGCCCAAAGAACGGGGAAAGAAAGCCAAAGAAAGGGGAAAGAAAGCCCAAAGAAAGGGGAAGGAAAGCCGAAAGAAAGGCCAAAGAAAGCCCAAAGAAAGCAGAATGAAAGGGAAAGAAAGCCCAAAGAAAGGGGAAAGAAAGCCCAAAGAAAGGGGAAAGAAAGCCCAAAGAAAGGGGAAAGAAAGCCCAAAGAAAGCCCAAAGAAAGCCCAAAGAAAGGGGAAAGAAAGCCCAAAGAAAGGGGAAAGAAAGGGGAAGATAGCCCAAAGAAAGCCCAAAGAAAGGGGAAAGAAAGCCCAAAGAAAGTCCAAAGAAAGGGGAAAGAAAGCCCAAAGAAAGCCTAAAGAAAGGGGAAAGAAAGCCAAAAGAAAGCCCAAAGAAAGGGGAAAGAAAGCCCAAAGAAAGTGGAAAGAAAGCCCAAAGAAAGCCCAAAGAAAGCCCAAACAAAGCCCAAAGAAAGCCCAAAGAAAGGGGAAAGAAACCCCAAAGAAAGCCCAAAGAAAGCCCAAAGAAAGCCCAAAGGAAGGGGAAAGAAAGCCCAAAGAAAGGGTAAGGAAAGCCCAAAGAAAGGGAAAAAAAATGAGAAAGAAAGCCCAAAGAAAGCCCAAAGAAAGGGGAAAGAAAGCCCAAAGAAAGGGGAAAGAAAGCCCAAAGAAAGCCGAAAGAAAGCCCAAAGAAAGCCCAAAGAAAGGAGAAAGAAGCCCAAAGAAAGGGGAAAGAAAGCCCAAAGAAAGGGGAAAGAAAGCCCAAAGAAAGAGAAAGAAAGCCCAAAGAAAGCCCAAAGAAAGGGGAAAGTAAGCCCTAAGAAAGGGCAAAAGAAAGCCCAAAGAAAGGGGAAAGAAAGCCCAAAGAAAGGGCAAAGAAAGCCAAAAGAAAGGGGAAAGAAAGCCCAAAGAAAGGGTAAAGAAAGCCCAAAGAAATCCCAAAGAAATCCCAAGGAAAGCCCAAAGAAAGCCCAAAGAAAGCCCAAAGGAAGCCCAAGGAAAGCCCAAAGAAAGCCCAAAGAAAGCCCAAAGAAAGGGGAAAGAAAGCCCAAAGAAAGGGGAAAGAAAGCCCAAAGAAAGCCCAAAGAAAGCCCAAAGAAAGCCCAAAGAAAGCCCAAAGAAAGGGGAAAGAAAGCCCAAAGAAAGCCCAAAGAAAGGAGAAAGAAGCCCAAAAAAAGCCCAAAGAAAGCCCAAAGAAAGCCCAGAGAAAGTCCATAGAAAGCCCAAAGAAAGCCCAAAGAAAGCCCAAAGAAAGCCCAAAGAAAGGGGAAGGAAAGCCCAAAGAAAGCCCAAAGAAAGCCCAAAGAAAGCCCAAAGAAAGCCCAAAGGAAGGGGAAAGAAAGCCCAAAGAAATGGGAAAGAAAGCCCAAAGAAAGGGGAAAGAAAGCCCAAAGAAAGGGGAAAGAAAGCCCAAAGAAATGGGAAAGAAAGCCCAAAGAAAGCCCAAAGAAAGCCCAAAGAAAGCCCAAAGAAAGGAGAAAGAAATCCCAAAGAAAGCCCAAAGAAAGGCGAAAGAAAGGGGAAGATAGCCCAGAGAAAGCCCAAAGAAAGGGGAAAGAAAGCCCAAAGAAAGCCCAAAGAAAGGGGAAAGAAAGCCCAAAGAAAGGGGAAATAAAGCCCAAAGAAAGCCCAAAGAAAGCCCAAAGAAAGCCCAAAGAAAGCCCAAAGAAAGGGGAAAGAAAGCCCAAAGAAAGCCCAAAGAAAGGGGAAAGAAAGGGGAAGATAGCCCAAAGAAAGCCCAAAGAAAGGGGAAAGAAAGCCCAAAGAAAGCCCAAAGAAAGCCTAAAGAAAGGGGAAAGAAAGCCAAAAGAAAGCCCAAAGAAATGGGAAAGAAAGCACAAAGAAAGCCCAAAGAAAGCCCAAAGAAAGGGGAAAGAAAGCCCAAAGAATACCCAAAGAAAGGGGAAAGAAAGCCCAAAGAAAGCCCAATGAAAGCCAAAAGAAAGGGGAAAGAAAGCCCAAAGAAAGGGGAAAGAAAGCCCAAAGAAAGCCGAAAGAAAGCCCAAAGAAAGCCCAAAGTAAGCCCAAAGGAAGCTCAAAGAAAGCCCAAAGAAAGCCCAAAGAAAGGGGAAAGAAAGCCCAAAGAAAGCCCAAAGAAAGGGGAAAGAAAGCCCAAAGACAGCCCAAAGAAAGCCCAAAGAAAGTGGAAAGAAAGCCCAAAGAATGCCGAAAGAAAGGGGAAAGAAAGCCCAAAGAAAGCCCAAAGAAAGCCCAAAGAAAGGGGAAAGAAAGGCCAAAGAAAGGGGAAAGAAAGCCCAAAGAAAGCCCAAAGAAAGGGGAAAGAAGCCCAAAGAAAGCCCAAAGAAAGCCCAAAGAAAGCCCAGAGAAAGGCCATAGAAAGGCCATAGAAAGCCCAAAGAAAGCCCAAAGACAGCCCAAAGAAAGGGGAAGGAAAGCCCAAAGAAAGCCCAAAGAAAGCCCAAAGAAAGCCCAAAGGAAGGGGAAAGAAAGCCCAAAGAAAGGGGAAAGAAAGCCCAAAGAAAGGGGAAAGAAAGCCCAAAGAAATGGGAAAGAAAGCCCAAAGAATGCCCAAAGAAAGAACAAAGAAAGCCCAAAGAAAGGGGAAAGAAAGCCCAAAGAAAGCCCAAAGACAGGCGAAAGAAAGGGGAAGATAGCCCAAAGAAAGCCCAAAGAAAGGGGAAAGAAAGCCCAAAGAAAGTCCAAAGAAAGGGGAAAGAAAGCCCAAAGAAAGCAAAAAAAAAAGGGGAAAGAAAGCCCAAAGAAAGCCCAAAGAAAGCCTAAAGAAAGGGGAAAGAAAGCCAAAAGAAAGCCCAAAGAAAGGGGAAAGAAAGCACAAAGAAAGCCCAAAGAAAGCCCAAACAAAGCCCAAAGAAAGCCCAAAGAAAGGGGAAAGAAACCCCAAAGAAAGCCCAAAGAAAGCCCAAAGAAAGCCCAAAGGAAGGGGAAAGAAAGCCCAAAGAAAGGGTAAGGAAAGCCCAAAGAAAGGGAAAAAAAATGAGAAAGAAAGCCCAAAGAAAGCCCAAAGAAAGGGGAAAGAAAGCCCAAAGAAAGGGGAAAGAAAGCCCAAAGAAAGCCGAAAGAAAGCCCAAAGAAAGCCCAAAGAAAGGAGAAAGAAGCCCAAAGAAAGGGGAAAGAAAGCCCAAAGAAAGGGGAAAGAAAGCCCAAAGAAAGAGAAAGAAAGCCCAAAGAAAGCCCAAAGAAAGGGGAAAGTAAGCCCTAAGAAAGGGCAAAAGAAAGCCCAAAGAAAGGGGAAAGAAAGCCCAAAGAAAGGGCAAAGAAAGCCAAAAGAAAGGGGAAAGAAAGCCCAAAGAAAGGGTAAAGAAAGCCCAAAGAAATCCCAAAGAAATCCCAAGGAAAGCCCAAAGAAAGCCCAAAGAAAGCCCAAAGGAAGCCCAAGGAAAGCCCAAAGAAAGCCCAAAGAAAGCCCAAAGAAAGGGGAAAGAAAGCCCAAAGAAAGCCCAAAGAAAGCCCAAAGAAAGCCCAAAGACAGCCCAAAGAAAGCCCAAAGAAAGCCCAAAGAAAGGGGAAAGAAAGCCCAAAGAAAGGGGAAAGAAAGCCCAAAGAAAGGGGAAAGAAAGCCCGAAGAAAGCCCAAAGAAAGCCCAAAGAAAGGGGAAAGAAAGCCCAAAGAAAGGGGAAAGAAAGGGGAAGATAGCCCAAAGAAAGCCCAAAGAAAGGGGAAAGAAAGCCCAAAGAAAGTCCAAAGAAAGGGGAAAGAAAGCCCAAAGAAAGCCCAAAGAAAGGGGAAAGAAAGCCCAAAGAAAGCCCAAAGAAAGCCTAAAGAAAGGAGAAAGAAAGCCAAAAGAAAGCCGAAAGAAAGGGGAAAGAAAGCCCAAAGAAAGCCCAAAGAAAGCCCAAAGAAAGCCCAAAGAAAGGGGAAAGAAAGCCCAAAGAAAGCCCAAAGAAAGGGTAAAGAAAGCCCAAAGAAAGTCCAAAGAAAGCCCAAAGAAAGCCCAAAGAAAGCCCAAAGAAAGGGGAAAGAAAGCCGAAAGAAAGGGGAAAGAAAGCCCAAAGAATGCCGAAAGAAAGCCCAAAGAAAGCCCAAAGTAAGCCCAAAGGAAGCTCAAAGAAAGCCCAAAGAAAGCGCAAAGAAAGGGGAAAGAAAGCCCAAAGAAAGCCCAAAGAAAGCCCAAAGAAAGGGGAAAGAAAGCCCAAAGAAAGCCCAAAGAATGCCCAAAGAAAGGGGAAAGAAAGCCCAAAGAAAGCACAAAGAAAGCCCAAAGAAAGCCCCAAGAAAGGGGAAAGACAGCCCAGAGAAAGGGGAAAGAAAGCCCAAAGAAAGCCCAAAGAAAGCCCAAAGAAAGCCCAAAGGAAGCCCAAGGAAAGCCCAAAGAAAGCCCAAAGAAAGCCCAAAGAAAGGGGAAAGAAAGCCCAAAGAAAGCACAAAGAAAGGAGAAAGAAGCCCAAAAAAAGCCCAAAGAAAGCCCAAAGAAAGCCCAGAGAAAGCCCATAGAAAGCCCAAAGAAAGCCCAAAGAAAGCCCAAAGAAAGAACAAAGAAAGGGGAAGGAAAGCCCAAAGAAAGCCCAAAGAAAGCCCAAAGAAAGCCCAAGGAAAGGGGAAAGAAAGCCCAAGAAAGCCCAAAGAAAGGGGAAAGAAAGCCCAAAGAAAGGGAAAATAAAGGAGAAAGAAAGCCCAAAGAAAGCCCAAAGAAAGGGGAAAGAAGCCCAAATAAAGCCCAAAGAAACCCAAAGAAAGCCCAGAGAAAGCCCAAAGAAAGCCCAAAGAAAGCCCAAAGGAAGGGGAAAGAAAGCCCAAAGAAAGGGGAAAGAAAGCCCAAAGAAAGGGGAAAGAAAGCCCAAAGAAAGGGGAAAGAAAGCCCAAAGAAAGCCCAAAGAAAGCCCAAAGAAAGCCCAAAGAAAGCCCAAAGAAAGCCCAAAGAAAGGAGAAAGAAAGGGGAAGATAGCCCAGAGAAAGCCCAAAGAAAGGGGAAAGAAAGGGGAAAGAAAGCCCAAAGAAAGTCCAAAGAAAGGGGAAAGAAAGCCCAAAGAAAGCAAAAAAAAAAGGGGAAAGAAAGCCCAAAGAAAGCCCAAAGAAAGCCTAAAGAAAGGGGAAAGAAAGCCAAAAGAAAGCCCAAAGAAAGGGGAAAGAAAGCCCAAAGAAAGCCCAAAAAAAGCCCAAACAAAGCCCAAAGAAAGCCCAAAGAAAGGGGAAAGAAAGCCCAAAGAAAGGGGAAAGAAAGCCCAAAGAAAGCCGAAAGAAAGCCCAAAGAAAGCCCAAAGAAAGGAGAAAGAAGCCCAAAGAAAGGGGAAAGAAAGCCCAAAGAAAGGGGAAAGAAAGCCCAAAGAAAGAGAAAGAAAGCCCAAAGAAAGCCCAAAGAAAGGGGAAAGTAAGCCCTAAGAAAGGGCAAAAGAAAGCCCAAAGAAAGGGGAAAGAAAGCCCAAAGAAAGGGCAAAGAAAGCCAAAAGAAAGGGGAAAGAAAGCCCAAAGAAAGGGTAAAGAAAGCCCAAAGAAATCCCAAAGAAATCCCAAGGAAAGCCCAAAGAAAGCCCAAAGAAAGCCCAAAGGAAGCCCAAGGAAAGCCCAAAGAAAGCCCAAAGAAAGCCCAAAGAAAGGGGAAAGAAAGCCCAAAGAAAGGGGAAAGAAAGCCCAAAGAAAGCCCAAAGAAAGCCCAAAGAAAGCCCAAAGAAAGCCCAAAGAAAGGGGAAAGAAAGCCCAAAGAAAGCCCAAAGAAAGGAGAAAGAAGCCCAAAAAAAGCCCAAAGAAAGCCCAAAGAAAGCCCAGAGAAAGTCCATAGAAAGCCCAAAGAAAGCCCAAAGAAAGCCCAAAGAAAGCCCAAAGAAAGGGGAAGGAAAGCCCAAAGAAAGCCCAAAGAAAGCCCAAAGAAAGCCCAAAGAAAGCCCAAAGGAAGGGGAAAGAAAGCCCAAAGAAATGGGAAAGAAAGCCCAAAGAAAGGGGAAAGAAAGCCCAAAGAAAGGGGAAAGAAAGCCCAAAGAAATGGGAAAGAAAGCCCAAAGAAAGCCCAAAGAAAGCCCAAAGAAAGCCCAAAGAAAGGAGAAAGAAATCCCAAAGAAAGCCCAAAGAAAGGCGAAAGAAAGGGGAAGATAGCCCAGAGAAAGCCCAAAGAAAGGGGAAAGAAAGCCCAAAGAAAGCCCAAAGAAAGGGGAAAGAAAGCCCAAAGAAAGGGGAAATAAAGCCCAAAGAAAGCCCAAAGAAAGCCCAAAGAAAGCCCAAAGAAAGCCCAAAGAAAGGGGAAAGAAAGCCCAAAGAAAGCCCAAAGAAAGGGGAAAGAAAGGGGAAGATAGCCCAAAGAAAGCCCAAAGAAAGGGGAAAGAAAGCCCAAAGAAAGCCCAAAGAAAGCCTAAAGAAAGGGGAAAGAAAGCCAAAAGAAAGCCCAAAGAAATGGGAAAGAAAGCACAAAGAAAGCCCAAAGAAAGCCCAAAGAAAGGGGAAAGAAAGCCCAAAGAATACCCAAAGAAAGGGGAAAGAAAGCCCAAAGAAAGCCCAATGAAAGCCAAAAGAAAGGGGAAAGAAAGCCCAAAGAAAGGGGAAAGAAAGCCCAAAGAAAGCCGAAAGAAAGCCCAAAGAAAGCCCAAAGTAAGCCCAAAGGAAGCTCAAAGAAAGCCCAAAGAAAGCCCAAAGAAAGGGGAAAGAAAGCCCAAAGAAAGCCCAAAGAAAGGGGAAAGAAAGCCCAAAGACAGCCCAAAGAAAGCCCAAAGAAAGTGGAAAGAAAGCCCAAAGAATGCCGAAAGAAAGGGGAAAGAAAGCCCAAAGAAAGCCCAAAGAAAGCCCAAAGAAAGGGGAAAGAAAGGCCAAAGAAAGGGGAAAGAAAGCCCAAAGAAAGCCCAAAGAAAGGGGAAAGAAGCCCAAAGAAAGCCCAAAGAAAGCCCAAAGAAAGCCCAGAGAAAGGCCATAGAAAGGCCATAGAAAGCCCAAAGAAAGCCCAAAGACAGCCCAAAGAAAGGGGAAGGAAAGCCCAAAGAAAGCCCAAAGAAAGCCCAAAGAAAGCCCAAAGGAAGGGGAAAGAAAGCCCAAAGAAAGGGGAAAGAAAGCCCAAAGAAAGGGGAAAGAAAGCCCAAAGAAATGGGAAAGAAAGCCCAAAGAATGCCCAAAGAAAGAACAAAGAAAGCCCAAAGAAAGGGGAAAGAAAGCCCAAAGAAAGCCCAAAGACAGGCGAAAGAAAGGGGAAGATAGCCCAAAGAAAGCCCAAAGAAAGGGGAAAGAAAGCCCAAAGAAAGTCCAAAGAAAGGGGAAAGAAAGCCCAAAGAAAGCAAAAAAAAAAGGGGAAAGAAAGCCCAAAGAAAGCCCAAAGAAAGCCTAAAGAAAGGGGAAAGAAAGCCAAAAGAAAGCCCAAAGAAAGGGGAAAGAAAGCACAAAGAAAGCCCAAAGAAAGCCCAAACAAAGCCCAAAGAAAGCCCAAAGAAAGGGGAAAGAAACCCCAAAGAAAGCCCAAAGAAAGCCCAAAGAAAGCCCAAAGGAAGGGGAAAGAAAGCCCAAAGAAAGGGTAAGGAAAGCCCAAAGAAAGGGAAAAAAAATGAGAAAGAAAGCCCAAAGAAAGCCCAAAGAAAGGGGAAAGAAAGCCCAAAGAAAGGGGAAAGAAAGCCCAAAGAAAGCCGAAAGAAAGCCCAAAGAAAGCCCAAAGAAAGGAGAAAGAAGCCCAAAGAAAGGGGAAAGAAAGCCCAAAGAAAGGGGAAAGAAAGCCCAAAGAAAGAGAAAGAAAGCCCAAAGAAAGCCCAAAGAAAGGGGAAAGTAAGCCCTAAGAAAGGGCAAAAGAAAGCCCAAAGAAAGGGGAAAGAAAGCCCAAAGAAAGGGCAAAGAAAGCCAAAAGAAAGGGGAAAGAAAGCCCAAAGAAAGGGTAAAGAAAGCCCAAAGAAATCCCAAAGAAATCCCAAGGAAAGCCCAAAGAAAGCCCAAAGAAAGCCCAAAGGAAGCCCAAGGAAAGCCCAAAGAAAGCCCAAAGAAAGCCCAAAGAAAGGGGAAAGAAAGCCCAAAGAAAGCCCAAAGAAAGCCCAAAGAAAGCCCAAAGACAGCCCAAAGAAAGCCCAAAGAAAGCCCAAAGAAAGGGGAAAGAAAGCCCAAAGAAAGGGGAAAGAAAGCCCAAAGAAAGGGGAAAGAAAGCCCGAAGAAAGCCCAAAGAAAGCCCAAAGAAAGGGGAAAGAAAGCCCAAAGAAAGGGGAAAGAAAGGGGAAGATAGCCCAAAGAAAGCCCAAAGAAAGGGGAAAGAAAGCCCAAAGAAAGTCCAAAGAAAGGGGAAAGAAAGCCCAAAGAAAGCCCAAAGAAAGGGGAAAGAAAGCCCAAAGAAAGCCCAAAGAAAGCCTAAAGAAAGGAGAAAGAAAGCCAAAAGAAAGCCGAAAGAAAGGGGAAAGAAAGCCCAAAGAAAGCCCAAAGAAAGCCCAAAGAAAGCCCAAAGAAAGGGGAAAGAAAGCCCAAAGAAAGCCCAAAGAAAGGGTAAAGAAAGCCCAAAGAAAGTCCAAAGAAAGCCCAAAGAAAGCCCAAAGAAAGCCCAAAGAAAGGGGAAAGAAAGCCGAAAGAAAGGGGAAAGAAAGCCCAAAGAATGCCGAAAGAAAGCCCAAAGAAAGCCCAAAGTAAGCCCAAAGGAAGCTCAAAGAAAGCCCAAAGAAAGCGCAAAGAAAGGGGAAAGAAAGCCCAAAGAAAGCCCAAAGAAAGCCCAAAGAAAGGGGAAAGAAAGCCCAAAGAAAGCCCAAAGAATGCCCAAAGAAAGGGGAAAGAAAGCCCAAAGAAAGCACAAAGAAAGCCCAAAGAAAGCCCCAAGAAAGGGGAAAGACAGCCCAGAGAAAGGGGAAAGAAAGCCCAAAGAAAGCCCAAAGAAAGCCCAAAGAAAGCCCAAAGGAAGCCCAAGGAAAGCCCAAAGAAAGCCCAAAGAAAGCCCAAAGAAAGGGGAAAGAAAGCCCAAAGAAAGCACAAAGAAAGGAGAAAGAAGCCCAAAAAAAGCCCAAAGAAAGCCCAAAGAAAGCCCAGAGAAAGCCCATAGAAAGCCCAAAGAAAACCCAAAGAAAGCCCAAAGAAAGAACAAAGAAAGGGGAAGGAAAGCCCAAAGAAAGCCCAAAGAAAGCCCAAAGAAAGCCCAAGGAAAGGGGAAAGAAAGCCCAAAGAAAGCCCAAAGAAAGGGGAAAGAAAGCCCAAAGAAAGGGAAAATAAAGGAGAAAGAAAGCCCAAAGAAAGCCCAAAGAAAGGGGAAAGAAGCCAAATAAAGCCCAAAGAAACCCAAAGAAAGCCCAGAGAAAGCCCAAAGAAAGCCCAAAGAAAGCCCAAAGGAAGGGGAAAGAAAGCCCAAAGAAAGGGGAAAGAAAGCCCAAAGAAAGGGGAAAGAAAGCCCAAAGAAAGGGGAAAGAAAGCCCAAAGAAAGCCCAAAGAAAGCCCAAAGAAAGCCCAAAGAAAGCCCAAAGAAAGCCCAAAGAAAGGAGAAAGAAAGGGGAAGATAGCCCAGAGAAAGCCCAAAGAAAGGGGAAAGAAAGGGGAAAGAAAGCCCAAAGAAAGTCCAAAGAAAGGGGAAAGAAAGCCCAAAGAAAGCAAAAAAAAAAGGGGAAAGAAAGCCCAAAGAAAGCCCAAAGAAAGCCTAAAGAAAGGGGAAAGAAAGCCAAAAGAAAGCCCAAAGAAAGGGGAAAGAAAGCCCAAAGAAAGCCCAAAAAAAGCCCAAACAAAGCCCAAAGAAAGCCCAAAGAAAGGGGAAAGAAACCCCAAAGAAAGCCCAAAGAAAGCCCAAAGAAAGTCCAAAGGAAGGGGAAAGAAAGCCCAAAGAAAGGGGTAAGAAAGCCCAAAGAAAGGGAAAATAAATGAGAAAGAAAGCCCAAAGAAAGCCCAAAGAAAGGGGAAAGAAAGCACAAAGAAAGGGGAAAGAAAGCACAAAGAAAGGGGAAAGAAAGCCCAAAGAAAGCCCAAAGAAAGGAGAACGAAGCCCAAAGAAAGGGGAAAGAAAGCCCAAAGAAAGGGGAAAGAAAGCCCAAAGAAAGAGAAAGAAAGCCCAAAGAAAGGCCAAAGAAAGGGGAAAGTAAGCCCTAAGAAAGGGCAAAAGAAAGCCCAAAGAAAGGGGAAAGAAAGCCCAAGGAAAGGGCAAAGAAAGCCAAAAGAAAGGGGAAAGAAAGCCCAAAGAAAGGGTAAAGAAAGCCAAAGAAATCCCAAAGAAAGCCCAGAGAAAGCCCATATAAAGCCCAAAGAAAGCCCAAAGGAAGCCCAAGGAAAGCCCAAAGAAAGCCCAAAGAAAGCCCAAAGAAAGGGGAAAGAAAGCCCAAAGAAAGCCCAAAGAAAGCCCAAAGAAAGCCCAAAGACAGTCCAAAGAAAGCCCAAAGAAAGCCCAAAGAAAGGGGAAAGAAAGCCCAAAGAAAGGGGAAAGAAAGCCCAAAGAAAGGGGAAAGAAAGCCCAAAGAAAGGGGAAAGAAAGCCAAAGAAAGGGGAAAGAAAGCCCAAAGAAAGGGGAAGGAAAGCCCAAAGAAAGTCCAAAGAAAGGGGAAAGAAAGCCCAAAGAAAGCCTAAAGAAAGGGGAAAGAAAGCCAAAAGAAAGCCCAAAGAAAGGGGAAAGAAAGCCCAAAGAAAGTGGAAAGAAAGCCCAAAGAAAGCCCAAAGAAAGCCCAAACAAAGCCCAAAGAAAGCCCAAAGAAAGGGGAAAGAAACCCCAAAGAAAGCCCAAAGAAAGCCCAAAGAAAGCCCAAAGGAAGGGGAAAGAAAGCCCAAAGAAAGGGTAAGGAAAGCCCAAAGAAAGGGAAAAAAAATGAGAAAGAAAGCCCAAAGAAAGCCCAAAGAAAGGGGAAAGAAAGCCCAAAGAAAGGGGAAAGAAAGCCCAAAGAAAGCCGAAAGAAAGCCCAAAGAAAGCCCAAAGAAAGGAGAAAGAAGCCCAAAGAAAGGGGAAAGAAAGCCCAAAGAAAGGGGAAAGAAAGCGGAAAGAAAGAGAAAGAAAGCCCAAAGAAAGCCCAAAGAAAGGGGAAAGTAAGCCCTAAGAAAGGGCAAAAGAAAGCCCAAAGAAAGGGGAAAGAAAGCCCAAAGAAAGGGCAAAGAAAGCCAAAAGAAAGGGGAAAGAAAGCCCAAAGAAAGGGTAAAGAAAGCCCAAAGAAATCCCAAAGAAATCCCAAGGAAAGCCCAAAGAAAGCCCAAAGAAAGCCCAAAGGAAGCCCAAGGAAAGCCCAAAGAAAGCCCAAAGAAAGCCCAAAGAAAGGGGAAAGAAAGCCCAAAGAAAGGGGAAAGAAAGCCCAAAGAAAGCCCAAAGAAAGCCCAAAGAAAGCCCAAAGAAAGCCCAAAGAAAGGGGAAAGAAAGCCCAAAGAAAGCCCAAAGAAAGGAGAAAGAAGCCCAAAAAAAGCCCAAAGAAAGCCCAAAGAAAGCCCAGAGAAAGTCCATAGAAAGCCCAAAGAAAGCCCAAAGAAAGCCCAAAGAAAGCCCAAAGAAAGGGGAAGGAAAGCCCAAAGAAAGCCCAAAGAAAGCCCAAAGAAAGCCCAAAGAAAGCCCAAAGGAAGGGGAAAGAAAGCCCAAAGAAATGGGAAAGAAAGCCCAAAGAAAGGGGAAAGAAAGCCCAAAGAAAGGGGAAAGAAAGCCCAAAGAAATGGGAAAGAAAGCCCAAAGAAAGCCCAAAGAAAGCCCAAAGAAAGCCCAAAGAAAGGAGAAAGAAATCCCAAAGAAAGCCCAAAGAAAGGCGAAAGAAAGGGGAAGATAGCCCAGAGAAAGCCCAAAGAAAGGGGAAAGAAAGCCCAAAGAAAGCCCAAAGAAAGGGGAAAGAAAGCCCAAAGAAAGGGGAAATAAAGCCCAAAGAAAGCCCAAAGAAAGCCCAAAGAAAGCCCAAAGAAAGCCCAAAGAAAGGGGAAAGAAAGCCCAAAGAAAGCCCAAAGAAAGGGGAAAGAAAGGGGAAGATAGCCCAAAGAAAGCCCAAAGAAAGGGGAAAGAAAGCCCAAAGAAAGCCCAAAGAAAGCCTAAAGAAAGGGGAAAGAAAGCCAAAAGAAAGCCCAAAGAAATGGGAAAGAAAGCACAAAGAAAGCCCAAAGAAAGCCCAAAGAAAGGGGAAAGAAAGCCCAAAGAATACCCAAAGAAAGGGGAAAGAAAGCCCAAAGAAAGCCCAATGAAAGCCAAAAGAAAGGGGAAAGAAAGCCCAAAGAAAGGGGAAAGAAAGCCCAAAGAAAGCCGAAAGAAAGCCCAAAGAAAGCCCAAAGTAAGCCCAAAGGAAGCTCAAAGAAAGCCCAAAGAAAGCCCAAAGAAAGGGGAAAGAAAGCCCAAAGAAAGCCCAAAGAAAGGGGAAAGAAAGCCCAAAGACAGCCCAAAGAAAGCCCAAAGAAAGTGGAAAGAAAGCCCAAAGAATGCCGAAAGAAAGGGGAAAGAAAGCCCAAAGAAAGCCCAAAGAAAGCCCAAAGAAAGGGGAAAGAAAGGCCAAAGAAAGGGGAAAGAAAGCCCAAAGAAAGCCCAAAGAAAGGGGAAAGAAGCCCAAAGAAAGCCCAAAGAAAGCCCAAAGAAAGCCCAGAGAAAGGCCATAGAAAGGCCATAGAAAGCCCAAAGAAAGCCCAAAGACAGCCCAAAGAAAGGGGAAGGAAAGCCCAAAGAAAGCCCAAAGAAAGCCCAAAGAAAGCCCAAAGGAAGGGGAAAGAAAGCCCAAAGAAAGGGGAAAGAAAGCCCAAAGAAAGGGGAAAGAAAGCCCAAAGAAATGGGAAAGAAAGCCCAAAGAATGCCCAAAGAAAGAACAAAGAAAGCCCAAAGAAAGGGGAAAGAAAGCCCAAAGAAAGCCCAAAGACAGGCGAAAGAAAGGGGAAGATAGCCCAAAGAAAGCCCAAAGAAAGGGGAAAGAAAGCCCAAAGAAAGTCCAAAGAAAGGGGAAAGAAAGCCCAAAGAAAGCAAAAAAAAAAGGGGAAAGAAAGCCCAAAGAAAGCCCAAAGAAAGCCTAAAGAAAGGGGAAAGAAAGCCAAAAGAAAGCCCAAAGAAAGGGGAAAGAAAGCACAAAGAAAGCCCAAAGAAAGCCCAAACAAAGCCCAAAGAAAGCCCAAAGAAAGGGGAAAGAAACCCCAAAGAAAGCCCAAAGAAAGCCCAAAGAAAGCCCAAAGGAAGGGGAAAGAAAGCCCAAAGAAAGGGTAAGGAAAGCCCAAAGAAAGGGAAAAAAAATGAGAAAGAAAGCCCAAAGAAAGCCCAAAGAAAGGGGAAAGAAAGCCCAAAGAAAGGGGAAAGAAAGCCCAAAGAAAGCCGAAAGAAAGCCCAAAGAAAGCCCAAAGAAAGGAGAAAGAAGCCCAAAGAAAGGGGAAAGAAAGCCCAAAGAAAGGGAAAGAAAGCCCAAAGAAAGAGAAAGAAAGCCCAAAGAAAGCCCAAAGAAAGGGGAAAGTAAGCCCTAAGAAAGGGCAAAAGAAAGCCCAAAGAAAGGGGAAAGAAAGCCCAAAGAAAGGGCAAAGAAAGCCAAAAGAAAGGGGAAAGAAAGCCCAAAGAAAGGGTAAAGAAAGCCCAAAGAATCCCAAAGAAATCCCAAGGAAAGCCCAAAGAAAGCCCAAAGAAAGCCCAAAGGAAGCCCAAGGAAAGCCCAAAGAAAGCCCAAAGAAAGCCCAAAGAAAGGGAAAGAAAGCCCAAAGAAAGCCCAAAGAAAGCCAAAGAAAGCCCAAAGACAGCCCAAAGAAAGCCCAAAGAAAGCCAAAGAAAGGGGAAAGAAAGCCCAAAGAAAGGGAAAGAAAGCCCAAAGAAAGGGGAAAGAAAGCCCGAAGAAAGCCAAAGAAAGCCCAAAGAAAGGGGAAAGAAAGCCCAAAGAAAGGGGAAAGAAAGGGGAAGATAGCCCAAAGAAAGCCCAAAGAAAGGGGAAAGAAAGCCCAAAGAAAGTCCAAAGAAAGGGGAAAGAAAGCCCAAAGAAAGCCCAAAGAAAGGGGAAAGAAAGCCCAAAGAAAGCCCAAAGAAAGCCTAAAGAAAGGAGAAAGAAAGCCAAAAGAAAGCCGAAAGAAAGGGGAAAGAAAGCCCAAAGAAAGCCCAAAGAAAGCCCAAAGAAAGCCCAAAGAAAGGGGAAAGAAAGCCCAAAGAAAGCCCAAAGAAAGGGTAAAGAAAGCCCAAAGAAAGTCCAAAGAAAGCCCAAAGAAAGCCCAAAGAAAGCCCAAAGAAAGGGGAAAGAAAGCCGAAAGAAAGGGGAAAGAAAGCCCAAAGAATGCCGAAAGAAAGCCCAAAGAAAGCCCAAAGTAAGCCCAAAGGAAGCTCAAAGAAAGCCCAAAGAAAGCGCAAAGAAAGGGGAAAGAAAGCCCAAAGAAAGCCCAAAGAAAGCCCAAAGAAAGGGGAAAGAAAGCCCAAAGAAAGCCCAAAGAATGCCCAAAGAAAGGGGAAAGAAAGCCCAAAGAAAGCACAAAGAAAGCCCAAAGAAAGCCCCAAGAAAGGGGAAAGACAGCCCAGAGAAAGGGGAAAGAAAGCCCAAAGAAAGCCCAAAGAAAGCCCAAAGAAAGCCCAAAGGAAGCCCAAGGAAAGCCAAAGAAAGCCCAAAGAAAGCCCAAAGAAAGGGGAAAGAAAGCCCAAAGAAAGCACAAAGAAAGGAGAAAGAAGCCCAAAAAAAGCCCAAAGAAAGCCCAAAGAAAGCCCAGAGAAAGCCCATAGAAAGCCAAAGAAAGCCCAAAGAAAGCCCAAAGAAAGAACAAAGAAAGGGGAAGGAAAGCCCAAAGAAAGCCCAAGAAAGCCCAAAGAAAGCCAAGGAAAGGGGAAAGAAAGCCCAAAGAAAGCCCAAAGAAAGGGAAAGAAAGCCCAAAGAAAGGGAAAATAAAGGAGAAAGAAAGCCCAAAGAAAGCCCAAAGAAAGGGGAAAGAAGCCCAAATAAAGCCCAAAGAAACCCAAAGAAAGCCCAGAGAAAGCCCAAAGAAAGCCCAAAGAAAGCCCAAAGGAAGGGAAAGAAAGCCCAAAGAAAGGGGAAAGAAAGCCCAAAGAAAGGGGAAAGAAAGCCCAAAGAAAGGGGAAAGAAAGCCCAAAGAAAGCCCAAAGAAAGCCCAAAGAAAGCCCAAAGAAAGCCCAAAGAAAGCCCAAAGAAAGGAGAAAGAAAGGGGAAGATAGCCCAGAGAAAGCCCAAAGAAAGGGGAAAGAAAGGGGAAAGAAAGCCCAAAGAAAGTCCAAAGAAAGGGGAAAGAAAGCCCAAAGAAAGCAAAAAAAAAAGGGGAAAGAAAGCCCAAAGAAAGCCCAAAGAAAGCCTAAAGAAAGGGGAAAGAAAGCCAAAAGAAAGCCCAAAGAAAGGGGAAAGAAAGCCCAAAGAAAGCCCAAAAAAAGCCCAAACAAAGCCCAAAGAAAGCCCAAAGAAAGGGGAAAGAAACCCCAAAGAAAGCCCAAAGAAAGCCCAAAGAAAGTCCAAAGGAAGGGGAAAGAAAGCCCAAAGAAAGGGGTAAGAAAGCCCAAAGAAAGGGAAAATAAATGAGAAAGAAAGCCCAAAGAAAGCCCAAAGAAAGGGGAAAGAAAGCACAAAGAAAGGGGAAAGAAAGCACAAAGAAAGGGGAAAGAAAGCCCAAAGAAAGCCCAAAGAAAGGAGAAAGAAGCCCAAAGAAAGGGGAAAGAAAGCCCAAAGAAAGGGGAAAGAAAGCCCAAAGAAAGAGAAAGAAAGCCCAAAGAAAGGCCAAAGAAAGGGGAAAGTAAGCCCTAAGAAAGGGCAAAAGAAAGCCCAAAGAAAGGGGAAAGAAAGCCCAAGGAAAGGGCAAAGAAAGCCAAAAGAAAGGGGAAAGAAAGCCCAAAGAAAGGGTAAAGAAAGCCCAAAGAAATCCCAAAGAAAGCCCAGAGAAAGCCCATATAAAGCCCAAAGAAAGCCCAAAGGAAGCCCAAGGAAAGCCCAAAGAAAGCCCAAAGAAAGCCCAAAGAAAGGGGAAAGAAAGCCCAAAGAAAGCCCAAAGAAAGCCCAAAGAAAGCCCAAAGACAGTCCAAAGAAAGCCCAAAGAAAGCCCAAAGAAAGGGGAAAGAAAGCCCAAAGAAAGGGGAAAGAAAGCCCAAAGAAAGGGGAAAGAAAGCCCAAAGAAAGGGGAAAGAAAGCCAAAGAAAGGGGAAAGAAAGCCCAAAGAAAGGGGAAGGAAAGCCGAAAGAAAGGCCAAAGAAAGCCCAAAGAAAGCAGAATGAAAGGGAAAGAAAGCCCAAAGAAAGGGGAAAGAAAGCCCAAAGAAAGGGGAAAGAAAGCCCAAAGAAAGGGGAAAGAAAGCCCGAAGAAAGCCCAAAGAAAGCCCAAAGAAAGGGGAAAGAAAGCCCAAAGAAAGGGGAAAGAAAGGGGAAGATAGCCCAAAGAAAGCCCAAAGAAAGGGGAAAGAAAGCCCAAAGAAAGTCCAAAGAAAGGGGAAAGAAAGCCCAAAGAAAGCCCAAAGAAAGGGGAAAGAAAGCCCAAAGAAAGCCCAAAGAAAGCCTAAAGAAAGGAGAAAGAAAGCCAAAAGAAAGCCGAAAGAAAGGGGAAAGAAAGCCCAAAGAAAGCCCAAAGAAAGCCCAAAGAAAGGGGAAAGAAAGCCCAAAGAAAGCCCAAAGAAAGGGTAAAGAAAGCCCAAAGAATGTCCAAAGAAAGCCCAAAAAAAGCCCAAAGAAAGCCCAAAGAAAGGGGAAAGAAAGCCGAAAGAAAGGGGAAAGAAAGCCCAAAGAAAGCCGAAAGAAAGCCCAATGAAAGCCCAAAGTAAGCCCAAAGGAAGCTCAAAGAAAGCCCAAAGAAAGCCCAAAGAAAGGGGAAAGAAAGCCCAAAGAAAGCCCAAAGAAAGCCCAAAGAAAGGAGAAAGAAAGCCCAAAGAAAGCACAAAGAAAGCCCAAAGAAAGCCCCAAGAAAGGGGAAAGAAAGCCCAGAGAAAGGGGAAAGAAAGCCCAAAGAAAGCCCAAAGAAAGCCCAAAGAAATCCCAAAGGAAGCCCAAGGAAAGCCCAAAGAAAGCCCAAAGAAAGCCCAAAGAAAGGAGAAAGAAGCCCAAAAAAAGCCCAAAGAAAGCCCAAAGAAAGCCCAGAGAAAGCCCATAGAAAGCCCAAAGAAAGCCCAAAGAAAGCCCAAAGAAAGAACAAAGAAAGGGGAAGGAAAGCCCAAAGAAAGCCCAAAGAAAGCCCAAAGAAAGCCCAAAGAAAGGGGAAAGAAAGCCCAAAGAAAGGGGAAAGAAAGCCCAAAGAAAGCCCAAAGAAAGCCCAAAGAAAGCCCAAAGAAAGCCCAAAGAAAGCCCAAAGAAAGCCCAAAGGAAGCCCAAGGAAAGCCCAAAGAAAGCCCAAAGAAAGCCCAAAGAAAGGGGAAAGAAAGCCCAAGGAAATCCCAAAGAAAGGCCAAAGAAAGCCCAAAGACAGCCCAAAGAAATCCCAAAGAAAGCCCAAAGAAAGGTGAAAGAAAGGGGAAAGAAAGCCCAAAGAAAGGGGAAAGAAAGCCCAAAGAAAGGGGAAAGAAAGCCCAAAGAATGCCCAAAGAAAGGGGAAAGAAAGCCCAAAGAAAGCCCAAAGAAAGGGGAAAGAAAGCCCAAAGAAAGGGGAAAGAAAGCCCAAAGAAAGCCCAAAGAAAGGGGAAAGAAGCCCAAAGAAAGCCCAAAGAAAGGCCAAAGAAAGCCCAGAGAAAGCCAAAGAAAGCCCAAAGAAAGCCCAGAGAAAGCCATATAAAGGCCAAAGCAAGCCCAAAGAAAGCCCAAAGAAAGGGGAAAGAAAGGGGAAGGAAAGCCCAAAGAAAGCCAAAGAAAGCCCAAAGAAAGCCCAAAGAAAGGGGAAAGAAAGCCCAAAGAAAGGGGAAAGAAAGCCCAAAGAAAGCCCCACGAAAGGGGAAAGAAAGCCAAAGAAAGGGGAAAGAAAGCCCTAAGAAATCCCAAAGAAATTCCAAAGAAAGCCAAAGAAAGCCGAAAGGAAGCCCAAGGAAAGCCCAAAGAAAGCCCAAAGAAAGGGGAAAGAAAGCCCAAGAAAGCCCAAGAAAGCCCAAAGAAAGCCCAAAGAAAGCCCAAAGAAAGGGGAAAGAAAGGGGAAAGAAATCCAAAGAAAGGGGAAAGAAAGCCCAAAGAAATGGGAAAGAAAGCCCAAAGAAAGGGGAAAGAAAGCCCAAAGAAAGCCCAAAGAAAGCCCAAAGAAAGGGGAAAGAAAGCCCAAAGAAAGGGGAAAGAAAGCCCAAAGAAAGGGGATAGAAAGCCCAAAGAAAGGGAAAAAAAAGCCCAAAGAAAGGGGAAATAAAGCCCAAAGAAAGCCCAAAGAAAGCCCAAAGAAAGGGGAAAGAAAGCCAAAGAAAGCCCAAAGAAAGGGGAAAGAAAGGGGAAGATAGCCCAAAGAAAGCCCAAAGAAAGGGGAAAGAAAGCCCAAAGAAAGTCCAAAGAAAGGGGAAAGAAAGCCCAAAGAAAGGGGAAAGAAAGCCCAAAGAAAGGGAAAGAAAGCCCAAAGAAAGCCGAAAGAAAGCCCAAAGCAAGCCAAAGTAAGCCCAAAGGAAGCTCAAAGAAAGCCCAAAGAAAGGGGAAAGAAATCCCAAATAATGCCCAAAGAAAGGGGAAAGAAAGCCCAAAGAAAGCCCAATGAAAGCCAAAAGAAAGGGGAAAGAAAGCCAAAGAAAGCCGAAAGAAAGCCCAAAGAAAGCCCAAAGTAAGCCCAAAGGAAGCTCAAAGAAAGCCCAAAGAAAGCCCAAAGAAAGGGGAAAGAAAGCCCAAAGACATCCCAAAGAAAGGGGAAAGAAAGCCAAAAGAAAGCCGAAAGAAAGGGGAAAGAAAGCCCAAAGAAAGCCCAAAGAAAGCCCAAAGAAAGGGGAAAGAAAGCCCAAAGAAAGCCCAAAGAAAGGGTAAAGAAAGCCCAAAGAATGTCCAAAGAAAGCCCAAAAAAAGCCCAAAGAAAGCCCAAAGAAAGGGGAAAGAAAGCCGAAAGAAAGGGGAAAGAAAGCCCAAAGAAAGCCGAAAGAAAGCCCAATGAAAGCCCAAAGTAAGCCCAAAGGAAGCTCAAAGAAAGCCCAAAGAAAGCCCAAAGAAAGGGGAAAGAAAGCCCAAAGAAAGCCCAAAGAAAGCCCAAAGAAAGGAGAAAGAAAGCCCAAAGAAAGCACAAAGAAAGCCCAAAGAAAGCCCAAGAAAGGGGAAAGAAAGCCCAGAGAAAGGGGAAAGAAAGCCCAAAGAAAGCCCAAAGAAAGCCCAAAGAAATCCCAAAGGAAGCCCAAGGAAAGCCCAAAGAAAGCCCAAAGAAAGCCCAAAGAAAGGGGAAAGAAAGCCCAAAGAAAGCCCAAAGAAAGGAGAAAGAAGCCCAAAAAAAGCCCAAAGAAAGCCCAAAGAAAGCCCAGAGAAAGCCCATAGAAAGCCCAAAGAAAGCCCAAAGAAAGCCAAAGAAAGAACAAAGAAAGGGGAAGGAAAGCCCAAAGAAAGCCCAAAGAAAGCCCAAAGAACGCCCAAAGAAAGCCCAAAGAAAGGGGAAAGAAAGCCCAAAGAAAGGGGAAAGAAAGCCCAAAGAAAGCCCAAAGAAAGCCCCAAGAAAGGGGAAAGAAAGCCCAAAGAAAGGGGAAAGAAAGCCCAAAGAAAGGGGAAAGAAAGCCCAAAGAAAGCCCAAAGAAAGCCCAAAGAAAGCCCAAAGAAAGCCCAAAGAAAGCCCAAAGAAAGCCCAAAGGAAGCCCAAGGAAAGCCCAAAGAAAGCCCAAAGAAAGCCCAAGAAAGGGGAAAGAAAGCCCAAGGAAATCCCAAAGAAAGCCCAAAGAAAGCCCAAAGACAGCCCAAAGAAATCCCAAAGAAAGCCCAAAGAAAGGTGAAAGAAAGGGGAAAGAAAGCCCAAAGAAAGGGGAAAGAAAGCCCAAAGAAAGGGGAAAGAAAGCCCAAAGAATGCCCAAAGAAAGGGGAAAGAAAGCCCAAAGAAAGCCCAAAGAAAGGGGAAGAAAGCCCAAAGAAAGGGGAAAGAAAGCCCAAAGAAAGCCCAAAGAAAGGGGAAAGAAGCCCAAAGAAAGCCCAAAGAAAGGCCAAAGAAAGCCCAGAGAAAGCCCAAAGAAAGCCCAAAGAAAGCCCAGAGAAAGCCCATATAAAGGCCAAAGCAAGCCCAAAGAAAGCCCAAAGAAAGGGGAAAGAAAGGGGAAGGAAAGCCCAAAGAAAGCCCAAAGAAAGCCCAAAGAAAGCCCAAAGAAAGCCCAAAGAAAGGGGAAAGAAAGCCCAAAGAAAGGGAAAGAAAGCCCAAAGAAAGCCCAAAGAAAGCCCCACGAAAGGGGAAAGAAAGCCCAAAGAAAGGGGAAAGAAGCCCTAAGAAATCCCAAAGAAATTCCAAAGAAAGCCCAAAGAAAGCCGAAAGGAAGCCCAAGGAAAGCCCAAAGAAAGCCCAAAGAAAGGGGAAAGAAAGCCCAAAGAAAGCCCAAAGAAAGCCCAAAGAAAGCCAAAGAAAGCCCAAAGAAAGGGGAAAGAAAGGGGAAAGAAATCCCAAAGAAAGGGGAAAGAAAGCCCAAAGAAATGGAAAGAAAGCCCAAAGAAAGGGGAAAGAAAGCCCAAAGAAAGCCCAAAGAAAGCCCAAAGAAAGGGGAAAGAAAGCCCAAAGAAAGGGGAAAGAAAGCCCAAAGAAAGGGGATAGAAAGCCCAAAGAAAGGGAAAAAAAAGCCCAAAGAAAGGGGAAATAAAGCCCAAAGAAAGCCCAAAGAAAGCCCAAAGAAAGCCCAAAGAAAGGGGAAAGAAAGCCCAAAGAAAGCCCAAAGAAAGGGGAAAGAAAGGGGAAGATAGCCCAAAGAAAGCCCAAAGAAAGGGGAAAGAAAGCCCAAAGAAAGTCCAAAGAAAGGGGAAAGAAAGCCCAAAGAAAGGGGAAAGAAAGCCCAAAGAAAGGGGAAAGAAAGCCCAAAGAAAGCCGAAAGAAAGCCCAAAGCAAGCCCAAAGTAAGCCCAAAGGAAGCTCAAAGAAAGCCCAAAGAAAGGGGAAAGAAATCCCAAATAATGCCCAAAGAAAGGGGAAAGAAAGCCCAAAGAAAGCCAATGAAAGCCAAAAGAAAGGGGAAAGAAAGCCCAAAGAAAGCCGAAAGAAAGCCCAAAGAAAGCACAAAGTAAGCCCAAAGGAAGCTCAAAGAAAGCCCAAAGAAAGCCCAAAGAAAGGGGAAAGAAAGCCCAAAGAAATCCCAAAGAAAGGGGAAAGAAAGCCCAAAGAAAGGGGAAAGAAAGCCCAAAGAAAGGGGATAGAAAGCCCAAAGAAAGGGGGAAGAAAGCCCAAAGAAAGGGGAAATAAAGCCCAAAGAAAGCCCAAAGAAAGCCCAAAGAAAGCCCAAAGAAAGGGAAAGAAAGCCCAAAGAAAGCCCAAAGAAAGGGGAAAGAAAGGGGAAGATAGCCCAAAGAAAGCCCAAAGAAAGGGGAAAGAAAGCCCAAAGAAAGTCCAAAGAAAGGGGAAAGAGAGCCCAAAGAAAGGGGAAAGAAAGCCCAAAGAAAGCCCAAAGAAAGCCTAAAGAAAGGGGAAAGAAAGCCAAAAGAAAGCCCAAAGAAATGGGAAAGAAAGCACAAAGAAAGCCCAAAGAAAGCCAAAGAAAGGGGAAAGAAAGCCAAAGAATACCCAAAGAAAGGGGAAAGAAAGCCCAAAGAAAGCCCAATGAAAGCCAAAAGAAAGGGGAAAGAAAGCCCAAAGAAAGGGGAAAGAAAGCCCAGAGAAAGCCGAAAGAAAGCCCAAAGAAATGGGAAAGAAAGCCCAAAGAAAGGGGAAAGAAAGCCCAAAGAAAGCCCAAAGAAAGGGGAAAGAAAGCCCGAAGAAAGGGGAAAGAAAGCCCAAAGAAAGGGGATAGAAAGCCCAAAGAAAGGGGAAAGAAAGCCCAAAGAAAGGGGAAATAAAGCCCAAAGAAAGCCCAAAGAAAGCCCAAAGAAAGCCTAAAGAAAGGGGAAAGAAAGCCCAAAGAAAGCCCAAAGAAAGGGGAAAGAAAGGGGAAGATAGCCCAAAGAAAGCCCAAAGAAAGGGGAAAGAAAGCCCAAAGAAAGTCCAAAGTAAGGGGAAAGAAAGCCCAAAGAAAGGGGAAAGAAAGCCCAAAGAAAGCCCAAAGAAAGCCTAAAGAAAGGGGAAAGAAAGCCAAAAGAAAGCCCAAAGAAAGGGGAAAGAAAGCACAAAGAAAGCCCAAAGAAAGGGGAAAGAAAGCCCAAGAATGCCCAAAGTAAGGGGAAAGAAAGCCCAAAGAAAGCCCAATGAAAGCCAAAAGAAAGGGGAAGGAAAGCCCAAAGAAAGCCAAAGAAAGCCCAAAGAAAGCTGAAAGAAAGCCCAAAGAAAGCCCAAAGTAAGCCCAAAGGAAGCTCAAAGAAAGCCCAAAGAAAGCCCAAAGAAAGGGGAAAGAAAGCCAAAGAAATCCCAAAGAAAGGGGAAAGAAAGCCCAAAGACAGCCCAAAGAAAGCCCAAAGAAAGGGGAAAGAAAGCACAAAGAATGCCCAAAGAAAGGGGAAAGAAAGCAAAAGAAAGCCAAAAGAAAGCCCAAAGAAAGCCAAAGAAAGCCCAAAGAAAGGGGAAAGAAAGCCCAAGAAAGGGGAAAGAAAGCCCAAAGAAAGCCCAAAGAAAGGGGAAAGAATCCCAAAGAAAGCCAAAGAAAGCCCAAAGAAAGCCCAGAGAAAGCCCATAGAAAGCCCAAAGAAAGCCCAAATAAAGCCCAAAGAAAGCCCAAAGAAAGGGGAAGGAAAGCCCAAAGAAAGCCCAAAGAAAGCCCAAAGAGAGCCCAAAGAAAGGGGAAAGAAAGCCCAAAGAAATCCCAAAGAAAGGGGAAAGAAAGCCCAAAGAAAGGGGAAAGAAAGCTCAAAGAAAGCCCAAAGAAAGGGGAAAGAAAGCCCAAAGAAAGGGGAAAGAAAGCCCAAAGAAAGCCCAAAGAAAGGGAAAGAAAGCCCAAAGAAAGCCCTAAGAAAGGGGAAAGAAAGCCCAAAAAAAGCCCAAAGAAAGCCCAAAGAAAGCCCAAAGAAAGGGAAAAGAAAGCCCAAAGAAAGCCCAAAGAAAGCCTAAAGAAAGGGGAAAGAAAGTGAAAAGAAAGCCAAAGAAAGGGGAAAGAAAGCCAAAGAAAGCCCAAAGAAAGCCCAAAGAAAGGGGAAAGAAAGCCCAAAGAATGCCCAAAGAAAGGGGAAAGAAAGCCCAAAGAAAGCCCAAAGAAAGCCCAAAGAAAGCCCAAAGAAAGAGGAAAGAAAGCCCAAAGAAAGGGGAAAGAAAGCCAAAGAAAGCCCAAAGAAAGGGGAAAGAAGCCCAAAGAAAGCCCAAAGAAAGCCCAAAGAAAGCCCAGAGAAAGCCCAAAGAAAGCCCAAAGAAAGCCCAGAGAAAGCCCATATAAAGCCCAAAGAAAGCCCAAAGAAAGCCAAAGAAAGGGGAAGGAAAGCCCAAAGAAAGCCCAAAGAAAGCCCAAAGAAAGGGGAAAGAAAGCCCAAAGAAAGGGAAAGAAAGCCAAAGAAAGCCCAAAGAAAGCCCCACGAAAGGGGAAAGAAAGCCCAAAGAAAGGGGAAAGAAAGCCCAAAGAAATCCCAAAGAAATTCCAAAGAAAGCCCAAAGAAAGCCCAAAGGAAGCCCAAGGAAAGCCCAAAGAAAGCCCAAAGAAAGCCCAAAGAAAGGGGAAAGAAAGCCCAAAGAAAGCCCAAAGAAAGGGGAAAGAAAGGGGAAAGAAAGCCCAAAGAAAGGGGAAAGAAAGCCCAAAGAAAGGGGAAAGAAATCCCAAAGAAAGGGGAAAGAAAGCCCAAAGAAATGGGAAAGAAAGCCCAAAGAAAGGGGAAAGAAAGCCCAAAGAAAGGGGAAAGAAAGACCGAAGAAAGGGGAAAGAAAGCCCAAAGAAAGGGGATAGAAAGCCCAAAGAAAGGGGAAAGAAAGCCCAAAGAAAGGGGAAATAAAGCCCAAAGAAAGCCCAAAGAAAGAGGAAATAAAGCCCAAAGAAAGCCCAAAGAAAGCCCAAAGAAAGCCTAAAGAAAGGGGAAAGAAAGCCCAAAGAAAGCCCAAAGAAAGGGGAAAGAAAGGGAAGATAGCCCAAAGAAAGCCCAAAGAAAGGGGAAAGAAAGCCAAAGAAAGTCCAAAGTAAGGGGAAAGAAAGCCCAAAGAAAGGGGAAAGAAAGCCCAAAGAAAGCCCAAAGAAAGCCTAAAGAAAGGGGAAAGAAAGCCAAAAGAAAGCCCAAAGAAAGGGGAAAGAAAGCACAAAGAAAGCCCAAAGAAAGGGGAAAGAAAGCCCAAAGAATGCCCAAGTAAGGGGAAAGAAAGCCCAAAGAAAGCCCAATGAAAGCCAAAAGAAAGGGGAAGGAAAGCCCAAAGAAAGCCCAAAGAAAGCCCAAAGAAAGCTGAAAGAAAGCCCAAAGAAAGCCCAAAGTAAGCCCAAAGGAAGCTCAAAGAAAGCCCAAAGAAAGCCCAAAGAAAGGGGAAAGAAAGCCCAAAGAAATCCCAAAGAAAGGGGAAAGAAAGCCCAAAGACAGCCCAAAGAAAGCCCAAAGAAAGGGGAAAGAAAGCACAAAGAATGCCCAAAGAAAGGGGAAAGAAAGCAAAAAGAAAGCCAAAGAAAGCCCAAAGAAAGCCAAAAGAAAGCCCAAAGAAAGGGGAAAGAAAGCCCAAAGAAGGGGGAAAGAAAGCCCAAAGAAAGCCCAAAGAAAGGGGAAAGAATCCAAAGAAAGCCCAAAGAAAGCCCAAAGAAAGCCCAGAGAAAGCCCATAGAAAGCCCAAAGAAAGCCAAATAAAGCCCAAAGAAAGCCCAAAGAAAGGGGAAGGAAAGCCCAAAGAAAGCCCAAAGAAAGCCCAAAGAGAGCCCAAAGAAAGGGGAAAGAAAGCCCAAAGAAATCCCAAAGAAAGGGGAAAGAAAGCCCAAAGAAAGGGGAAAGAAAGCTCAAAGAAAGCCCAAAGAAAGGGGAAAGAAAGCCCAAAGAAAGGGGAAAGAAAGCCCAAAGAAAGCCCAAAGAAAGGGGAAAGAAAGCCCAAAGAAAGCCCTAAGAAAGGGGAAAGAAAGCCCAAAAAAAGCCCAAAGAAAGCCCAAAGAAAGCCCAAAGAAAGGGAAAAGAAAGCCCAAAGAAAGCCCAAAGAAAGCCTAAAGAAAGGGGAAAGAAAGTGAAAAGAAAGCCCAAAGAAAGGGGAAAGAAAGCCCAAAGAAAGCCCAAAGAAAGTCCAAAGAAAGGGGAAAGAAAGCCCAAAGAATGCCCAAAGAAAGGGGAAAGAAAGCCCAAAGAAAGCCCAAAGAAAGGGGAAAGAAAGCCCAAAGAAAGGGGAAAGAAAGCCCAAAGAAAGCCCAAAGAAAGGGGAGAGAAGCCCAAAGAAAGCCCAAAGAAAGCCCAAAGAAAGCCCAGAGAAAGCCCAAAGAAAGCCCAAAGAAAGCCCAGAGAAAGCCCATATAAAGCCCAAAGAAAGCCCAAAGAAAGCCCAAAGAAAGGGGAAGGAAAGCCCAAAGAAAGCCCAAAGAAAGCCCAAAGAAAGGGGAAAGAAAGCCCAAAGAAAGGGGAAAGAAAGCCCAAAGAAAGCCCAAAGAAAGCCCCACGAAAGGGGAAAGAAAGCCCAAAGAAAGGGGAAAGAAAGCCCACAGAAATCCCAAAGAAATTCCAAAGAAAGCCCAAAGAAAGCCCAAAGGAAGCCCAAGGAAAGCCCAAAGAAAGCCCAAAGAAAGCCCAAAGAAAGGGGAAAGAAAGCCCAAAGAAAGCCCAAAGAAAGCCCAAAGAAAGGGGAAAGAAAGGGGAAAGAAAGCCCAAAGAAAGGGGAAAGAAAGCCCAAAGAAAGGGGAAAGAAATCCCAAAGAAAGGGAAAGAAAGCCCAAAGAAATGGGAAAGAAAGCCCAAAGAAAGGGGAAAGAAAGCCCAAAGAAATCCCAAAGAAAGGGAAAGAAAGCCCAAAGACAGCCCAAAGAAAGCCCAAAGAAAGGGGAAAGAAAGCCAAAGAAAGGGGAAAGAAAGCCCAAAGAAAGCCCAAAGAAAGGGAAAGAATCCCAAAGAAAGCCCAAAGAAAGCCCAAAGAAAGCCCAGAGAAAGCCCATAGAAAGCCCAAAGAAAGCCCAAATAAAGCCCAAAGAAAGCCCAAAGAAAGGGGAAGGAAAGCCCAAAGAAAGCCCAAAGAAAGCCCAAAGAAAGCCCAAAGAAAGGGGAAAGAAAGCCCAAAGAAATCCCAAAGAAAGGGGAAAGAAAGCCCAAAGAAAGGGGAAAGAAAGCTCAAAGAAAGCCCAAAGAAAGGGGAAAGAATGCCCAAAGAAAGGGGAAAGAAAGCCCAAAGAAAGCCCAAAGAAAGGGGAAAGAAAGCCCAAAGAAAGCCCAAAGAAAGGAGAAAGAAGCCAAAAAAGCCCAAAGAAAGCCCAAAGAAAGCCCAGAGAAAGCCCATAGAAAGCCCAAAAAAAGCCCAAAGAAAGCCCAAAGAAAGCCCAAAGAAAGGGGAAGGAAAGCCCAAAGAAAGCCCAAAGAAAGCCCAAAGAAAGCCCAAAGAAAGCCCAAAGAAAGGGGAAAGAAAGCCCAAAGAAAGGGGAAAGAAAGCCCAAAGAAAGCCCAAAGAAAGCCCCAAGAAAGGGGAAAGAAAGCCCAAAGAAAGGGGAAAGGAAGCCCAAAGAAAGCCCAAAGAAAGCCAAAGAAAGCCCAAAGAAAGCCCAAAGAAAGCCCAAAGGAAGCCCAAGGAAAGCCCAAAGAAAGCCCAAGAAAGCCCAAAGAAAGGGGAAAAAAAGCCCAAGGAAATCCCAAAGAAAGCCCAAAGACAGCCCAAAGAAATCCCAAAGAAAGCCCAAAGAAAGGTGAAAGAAAGGGGAAAGAAAGCCCAAAGAAAGGGGAAAGAAAGCCCAAAGAAAGGGGAAAGAAAGCCCAAAGAAAGGGGAAAGAAAGCCCAAAGAAAGTGGAAAGAAATCCCAAAGAAATGGGAAAGAAATCCCAAAGAAAGGGGAAAGAAAGCCCAAAGAAAGGGGAAAGAAATCCCAAAGAAAGGGGAAAGAAAGCCCAAAGAAAGGGGAAAGAAAGCCCAAAGAAAGGGGAAAGAAAGCCCAAAGAAAGGGGAAAGAAAGCCCAAAGAAAGGGGAAGATAGCCCAAGAAAGCCCAAAGAAAGGGGAAAGAAAGCCCAAAGAAAGGGGAAAGAAAGCCCAAAGAAAGCCCAAAGAAAGGGGAAAGAAAGGGGAAGATAGCCCAAAGAAAGCCCAAAGAAAGGGGAAAGAAAGCCCAAAGAAAGTCCAAAGAAAGGGGAAAGAAAGCCCAAAGAAAGGGAAAAGAAAGCCCAAAGAAAGCCCAAAGAAAGGGAAAGAAAGCCCAAAGAAAGCCCAAAGAAAGGGGAAAGAAAGGGGAAGATAGCCCAAAGAAAGCCCAAAGAAAGGGGAAAGAAAGCCCAAAGAAAGTCCAAAGAAAGGGGAAAGAAAGCCCAAAGAAAGCCCAAAGAAAGCCTAAAGAAAGGGGAAAGAAAGTGAAAAGAAAGCCCAAAGAAAGGGGAAAGAAAGCCCAAAGAAAGGGGAAAGAAAGCCCAAAGAAAGGGGAAAGAAAGCCCAAAGAATGCCCAAAGAAAGGGGAAAGAAAGCCCAAAGAAAGCCCAAAGAAAGCCCAAAGAAAGGGGAAAGAAAGCCCAAAGAAAGGGGAAAGAAAGCCCAAAGAAAGGTGAAAGAAAGCCAAAGAAAGGGGAAAGAAAGCCCAAAGAAAGGGGAAGGAAAGCCGAAAGAAAGGCCAAAGAAAGCCCAAAGAAAGCAGAATGAAAGGGAAAGAAAGCCCAAAGAAAGGGGAAAGAAAGCCCAAAGAATGCCCAAAGAAAGGGGAAAGAAAGCCCAAAGAAAGCCCAAAGAAAGCCCTAAGACAGCCCAAAGAAAGCCCAAAGAAAGCCCAAAGAAAGGGGAAAGAAAGCCCAAAGAAAGGGGAAAGAAAGCCCAAAGAAAGGGGAAAGAAATCCCAAAGAAAGGGGAAAGAAAGCCAAAGAAAGGGGAAAGAAAGCCAAAGAAAGGGGAAGGAAAGCCGAAAGAAAGGCCAAAGAAAGCCCAAAGAAAGCAGAATGAAAGGGAAAGAAAGCCCAAAGAAAGGGGAAAGAAAGCCCAAAGAAAGGGGAAAGAAAGCCCAAAGAAAGCCCAAAGAAAGGGGAAAGAAAGCCCAAAGAAAGGGGAAAGAAAGGGGAAGATAGCCCAAAGAAAGCCCAAAGAAAGGGGAAAGAAAGCCCAAAGAAAGTCCAAAGAAAGGGGAAAGAAAGCCCAAAGAAAGCCGAAAGAAAGGGGAAAGAAAGCCCAAAGAAAGCCCAAAGAAAGCCCAAAGAAAGGGGAAAGAAAGCCCAAAGAAAGCCCAAAGAAAGGGTAAAGAAAGCCCAAAGAAAGTCCAAAGAAAGCCCAAAGAAAGCCCAAAGAAAGCCCAAAGAAAGGGAAAGAAAGCCCAAAGAAAGGGGAAAGAAAGCCCAAAGAAAGCCGAAAGAAAGCCCAAAGAAAGCCCAAAGTAAGCCCAAAGGAAGCTCAAAGAAAGCCCAAAGAAAGCCCAAAGAAAGGGGAAAGAAAGCCCAAAGAAAGCCCAAAGAATGCCCAAAGAAAGGGGAAAGAAAGCCCAAAGAAAGCCCAAAGAAAGGGGAAAGAAAGCCAAAAGAAAGGGGAAAGAAAGCCCAAAGAAAGCCCAAAGAAAGCCCAAAGAAAGCCCAAAGAAAGCCCAAAGAAAGGGGAAAGAAAGCCCAAAGGAAGCCCAAGGAAAGCCCAAAGAAAGCCCAAAGAAAACCCAAAGAAAGGGGAAAGAAAGCCAAAGGAAATCCCAAAGAAAGCCCAAAGAAAGCCCAAAGACAGCCCAAAGAAATCCCAAAGAAAGCCCAAAGAAAGGTGAAAGAAAGGGGAAAGAAAGCCCAAAGAAAGGGGAAAGAATGGGGAAAGAAAGCCCAAAGAAAGGGGAAAGAAATCCCAAAGAAAGGGGAAAGAAATCCCAAAGAAAGGGGAAAGAAATCCCAAAGAAATCCCAAAGAAAGCCCAAAGAAATCCCAAAGAAAGCCCAAAGAAATCCCAAAGTAAGCCCAAAGAAAGGGGAAGAAAGCCCAAAGAAAGGGGAAAGAAAGCCCAAAGAAAGGGGAAAGAAAGCCCAAAGAAAGGGGAAAGAAAGCCCAAAGAAAGCCCAAAGAAAGCCCAAAGAAAGGGGAAAGAAAGCCCAAAGAAATCCAAAGAAAGCCCAAAGAAAGCCCAAGGAAAGGGGAAAGAAAGCCCAAAGAAAGCCCAAAGAAAGGGGAAAGAAAGCCCAAAGAAAGGGAAAATAAAGGAGAAAGAAAGCCCAAAGAAAGCCCAAAGAAAGGGGAAAGAAAGCCCAAAGAAAGGGGAAAGAAAGCCCAAAGAAAGCCCAAAGAAAGCCCAAAGAAAGCCCAAAGAAAGCCCAAAGAAAGCCCAAAGAAAGGGGAAAGAAAGCCCAAAGGAAGCCCAAGGAAAGCCCAAAGAAAGCCCAAAGAAAACCCAAAGAAAGGGGAAAGAAAGCCAAAGGAAATCCCAAAGAAAGCCCAAAGAAAGCCCAAAGACAGCCCAAAGAAATCCAAAGAAAGCCCAAAGAAAGGTGAAAGAAAGGGAAAGAAAGCCCAAAGAAAGGGGAAAGAATGGGGAAAGAAAGCCCAAAGAAAGGGGAAAGAAATCCCAAAGAAAGGGGAAAGAAATCCCAAAGAAAGGGAAAGAAATCCCAAAGAAATCCCAAAGAAAGCCCAAAGAAATCCCAAAGAAAGCCCAAAGAAATCCCAAAGAAAGCCCAAAGAAAGGGGGAAGAAAGCCAAAGAAAGGGGAAAGAAAGCCCAAAGAAAGGGGAAAGAAAGCCCAAAGAAAGGGGAAAGAAAGCCCAAAGAAAGCCCAAAGAAAGCCCAAAGAAAGGGGAAAAGCAAAGAATCCCAAAGAAAGCCCAAAGAAAGCCCAAGAAGCCAAGGAAGGGAAAGAAAGCCCAAAGAAAGCCCAAAGAAAGGGGAAAGAAAGCCCAAAGAAAGGGAAAATAAAGGAGAAAGAAAGCCCAAAGAAAGCCCAAAGAAAGGGGAAAGAAAGCCCAAAGAAAGGGGAAAGAAAGCCCAAAGAAAGCCCAAAGAAAGCCCAAAGAAAGCCCAAAGAAAGCCCAAAGAAAGCCCAAAGAAAGCCCAAAGAAAGGGGAAAGAAAGGCCAAAGAAAGGGAAAGAAAGCACAAAGAAAGCCAAAGAAAGGGGAAAGAAGCCCAGAGAAAGCCCAAATAAATCCCAAAGAAAGCCCAGAGAAAGCCCATAGAAAGCCCAAAGAAAGCCCAAAGAAAGGCCAAAGAAAGCCCAGGAAAGGGGAAAGAAAGCCCAAAGAAAGGGGAAAGAAATCCAAAGAAATCCCAAAGAAATTCCAAAGAAAGCCCAAAGAAAGCCAAAGGAAGCCCAAGGAAAGACCAAAGAAAGCCCAAAGAAAGCCCAAAGAAAGGGGAAAGAAAGCCCAAAGAAAGCCCAAAGAAAGCCCAAAGAAAGGGGAAAGAAAGGAGAAAGAAATCCCAAAGAAAGGGGAAAGAAAGCCAAAGAAATGGGAAAGAAAGCCCAAATAAAGGGGAAAGAAAGCCCAAAGAAAGCCCAAAGAAAGCCCAAAGAAAGGGGATAGAAAGCCCAAAGAAAGGGGAAAGAAAGCCCAAAGAAAGGGGAAATAAAGCCCAAAGAAAGGGGAAAGAAAGCCCAAAGAAAGCCCAAAGAAAGGGGAAAGAAAGCCCAAAGAAAGCCCAAAGAAAGGGAAAGAAAGGGGAAGATAGCCCAAAGAAAGCCCAAAGAAAGGGGAAAGAAAGCCCAAAGAAAGTCCAAAGAAAGGGGAAAGAAAGCCCAAAGAAAGGGGAAAGAAAGCCCAAAGAAAGCCCAAAGAAAGCCTAAAGAAAGGGGAAAGAAAGCCAAAGAAAGCCCAAAGAAATGGGAAAGAAAGCCCAAAGAAAGCTCAAAGAAAGCCCAAAGAAAGGGGAAAGAAAGCCCAAAGAATACCCAAAGAAAGGGGAAAGAAAGCCCAAAGAAAGCCCAATGAAAGCCAAAAGAAAGGGGAAAGAAAGCCCATAGAAAGGGGAAAGAAAGCCCAAAGAAAGCCGAAAGAAAGCCCAAAGAAAGCCCAAAGTAAGCCAAAGGAAGCTCAAAGAAATCCCAAAGAAAGCCCAAAGAAAGGGGAAAGAAAGCCCAAAGAAAGCCAAAGAAAGGGGAAAGAAAGCCCAAAGACAGCCCAAAGAAAGCCCAAAGAAAGTGGAAAGAAAGCCCAAAGAATGCCGAAAGAAAGGGGAAAGAAATCCCAAAGAAAGCCCAAAGAAAGCCCAAAGAAAGGGGAAAGAAAGCCCAAAGAAAGGGGAAAGAAAGCCCAAAGAAAGCCCAAAGAAAGGGGAAAGAAGCCCAAAGAAAGCCCAAAGAAAGCCCAAAGAAAGCCCAGAGAAAGGCCATAGAAAGGCCATAGAAAGCCCAAAGAAAGCCCAAAGAAAGCCCAAAGAAAGGGGAAGGAAAGCCCAAAGAAAGCCCAAAGAAATCCCAAAGAAAGCCCAAAGGAAGGGGAAAGAAAGCCCAAAGAAAGCAAAAAAAAAGGGGAAAGAAAGCCCAAAGAAAGCCCAAAGAAAGCCTAAAGAAAGGGGAAAGAAAGCCAAAAGAAAGCCCAAAGAAAGGGGAAAGAAAGCCCAAAGAAAGCCCAAAGAAAGCCCAAACAAAGCCCAAAGAAAGCCCAAAGAAAGGGGAAAGAAACCCCAAAGAAAGCCCAAAGAAAGCCCAAAGAAAGCCTAAAGGAAGGGGAAAGAAAGCCCAAAGAAAGGGAAAGAAAGCCCAAAGAAAGCCAGAGAAAGGCCATAGAAAGCCCAAAGAAAGCCCAAAGAAAGCCCAAAGAAAGCCCAAAGAAAGGGGAAGGAAAGCCCAAAGAAAGCCCAAAGAAAGCCCAAAGAAAGCCCAAAGAAAGCCCAAAGAAAGGGGAAAGAAAGCCCAAAGAAAGGGGAAAGAAAGCCCAAAGAAAGGGGAAAGAAAGCCCAAAGAAAGGGAAAGAAGCCCAAAGAAATGGGAAAGAAAGCCCAAAGAAAGCCCAAAGAAAGCCCAAAGAAAGGGGAAAGAAAGCCCAAAGAAAGCCCAAAGAAAGGGGAAAGAAAGGGGAAGATAGCCAAAGAAAGCCCAAAGAAAGCCCAAAGAAAGGGGAAAGAAAGCCCAAAGAAAGGGGAAAGAAAGCCCAAAGAAAGCCCAAAGAAAGCCCAAAGAAAGGGGAAAGAAAGGAGAAAGAAATCCCAAAGAAAGGGGAAAGAAAGCCAAGGAAATGGGAAAGAAAGCCCAAATAAAGGGGAAAGAAAGCCCAAAGAAAGCCCAAAGAAAGCCCAAAGAAAGCCCAAAGAAAGCCCAGAGAAAGGCCATAGAAAGGCCATAGAAAGCCCAAAGAAAGCCCAAAGAAAGCCCAAAGAAAGGGGAAAGAAAGCCCAAAGAATGCCCAAAGAAAGGGGAAAGAAAACCCAAAGAAAGCCCAAAGAAAGCCCAAAGAAAGCCCAAAGAAAGCCCAAAGAAAGGGGAAAGAAAGCCCAAAGAATGCCCAAAGAAAGGGGAAAGAAAGCCCAAAGAAAGCCCAAACAAAGCCCAAAGAAAGCCCAAAGAAAGGGAAAGAAACCCCAAAGAAAGCCCAAAGAAAGCCAAAGAAAGCCCAAAGGAAGGGGAAAGAAAGCTCAAAGAAAGGGGAAAGAAAGCCCAAAGAAAGCCCAGAGAAAGGCCATAGAAAGCCCAAAGAAAGCCCAAAGAAAGCCCAAAGAAAGCCCAAAGAAAGGGGAAGGAAAGCCCAAAGAAAGCCCAGAAGCAAAGCCCAAAGAAAGCCCAAAGAAAGCCCAAAGAAAGAGGAAAGAAAGCCCAAAGAAAGGGGAAAGAAAGCCCAAAGAAAGGGGAAAGAAAGCCCAAAGAAAGGGAAAGAAAGCCAAAGAAATGGGAAAGAAAGCCCAAAGAAAGCCCAAAGATAGCCCAAAGAAAGGGGAAAGAAAGCCCAAAGAAAGCCCAAAGAAAGGGGAAAGAAAGGGGAAGATAGCCCAAAGAAAGCCCAAAGAAAGCCCAAAGAAAGGGGAAAGAAAGCCCAAAGAAAGTCCAAAGAAAGGGGAAAGAAAGCCAAAGAAAGCCCAAAGAAAGGGGAAAGAAAGCCCAAAAAAAGCCCAAAGAAAGCCTAAAGAAAGGGGAAAGAAAGCCAAAAGAAAGCCCAAAGAAAGGGGAAAGAAAGCCCAAAGAAAGCCCAAAGAAAGCCCAAACAAAGCCCAAAGAAAGCCCAAAGAAAGGGGAAAGAAACCCAAAGAAAGCCCAAAGAAAGCCCAAAGAAAGCCCAAAGGAAGGGGAAAGAAAGCCCAAAGAAAGGGGAAAGAAAGCCCAAAGAAAGGGAAAATAAATGAGAAAGAAAGCCCAAAGAAAGCCCAAAGAAAGGGGAAAGAAAGCCCAAAGAAAGCCCAAAGAAAGGGGAAAGAAAGCCCGAAGAAAGGGGAAAGAAAGCCCAAAGAAAGGGGATAGAAAGCCCAAAGAAAGGGGAAAGAAAGCCCAAAGAAAGGGGAAATAAAGCCCAAAGAAAGCCCAAAGAAAGCCCAAAGAAAGCCTAAAGAAAGGGGAAAGAAAGCCCAAAGAAAGCCCAAAGAAAGGGGAAAGAAAGGGGAAGATAGCCCAAAGAAAGCCCAAAGAAAGGGGAAAGAAAGCCCAAAGAAAGTCCAAAGTAAGGGGAAAGAAAGCCCAAAGAAAGGGGAAAGAAAGCCCAAAGAAAGCCCAAAGAAAGCCTAAAGAAAGGGGAAAGAAAGCCAAAAGAAAGCCCAAAGAAAGGGGAAAGAAAGCACAAAGAAAGCCCAAAGAAAGGGGAAAGAAAGCCCAAAGAATGCCCAAAGTAAGGGGAAAGAAAGCCCAAAGAAAGCCCAATGAAAGCCAAAAGAAAGGGGAAGGAAAGCCAAAGAAAGCCCAAAGAAAGCCCAAAGAAAGCTGAAAGAAAGCCCAAAGAAAGCCCAAAGTAAGCCCAAAGGAAGCTCAAAGAAAGCCCAAAGAAAGCCCAAAGAAAGGGGAAAGAAAGCCCAAAGAAATCCCAAAGAAAGGGGAAAGAAAGCCCAAAGACAGCCCAAAGAAAGCCCAAAGAAAGGGGAAAGAAAGCACAAAGAATGCCCAAAGAAAGGGGAAAGAAAGCAAAAAGAAAGCCAAAAGAAAGCCCAAAGAAAGCCAAAAGAAAGCCCAAAGAAAGGGGAAAGAAAGCCCAAAGAAAGGGGAAAGAAAGCCCAAAGAAAGCCCAAAGAAAGGGGAAAGAATCCCAAAGAAAGCCAAAGAAAGCCCAAAGAAAGCCCAGAGAAAGCCCATAGAAAGCCCAAAGAAAGCCCAAATAAAGCCCAAAGAAAGCCCAAAGAAAGGGGAAGGAAAGCCCAAAGAAAGCCCAAAGAAAGCCCAAAGAGAGCCCAAAGAAAGGGGAAAGAAAGCCCAAAGAAATCCCAAAG
>NW_027043633.1:0-61174 GCF_036013475.1 Columba livia | reverse complement strand
AGAAGAAGAAAGAATGAAGAAAGAAAGAAGTTAGAAAGAAGTAAGAAAGAAGTAAGAAAGAAGTTAGAAAGAACTAAGAAAGAAGTAAGAAAGAAGGAAGTAAGAAGTAAGGAGTAATGAAGAAAGAAGTAAGAAAGAAGTAAGAAAGAAGTAAGAAAGTAGTAAGAAAGAAGTAAGAAAGAAAGAAGAAAGATGTAAGAAAGAAGTAAGAAAGAAGTAAGAAAGAAGTAAGAAAGAAGAAAGAAAGAAGTAAGAAAGAAGAAAGAAAGAAGTAAGAAAGAAGTAAGAAAGAAGTAAGAAAGAAGTAAGAAAGAAGTAAGAAAGAAAGAAGTAAGAAGTAAGGAGGAATGAAGAAAGAAGTAAGAAAGAAGTAAGACAGAAGTAAGAAAGAAGTAAGAAAGAAATAAGAAAGAAGTAAGAAAGAAGTAAGAAAGAAAGAAGAAAGAAGTAGAGAAAGAAGTAAGAAGAAGTAAGAAAGAAGTAAGAAAGAATTTAGAAAGAAGTAAGAAAGAAGTAAGAAAGAAGTAAGAAAGAAGTAAGAAAGAAGAAGAAAGAAGTAAGAAAGAAGTAAGAAAGAGTAAGAAAGAAAAAAGAAAGAAGTAAGAAAGAAGTAAGAAAGAAGTAAGAAAGAAGTAAGAAAGAAAGAAGAAAGAAGTAAGAAAGAAGTAAGAAAGAAGTAAGAAAGAAGAAAGAAGTTAGAAAGAAGTAAGAAAGAAGTAAGAAAGAAGTAAGAAAGAAAGAAGAAAGAAAGAAGAAAGAAAGAAGAAAGAAAGAAGAAAGAAAGAAAAAAGAAAGAAGAAAGAAAGAGAGAAGAAAAAAAAGAAGAAAGAAGAAAGGTAGAAGAAAGAAAGAAAGAAAGAAGAACAAAGAAAGAACGAAGAAAGAAAGAAGAAAGAAAGAAAGAATAAAGAAGAAAGAAGAAAGAAAGAAGAAAGAAAGTAGAAAAAAAGAAAGAAAGAAGAAAGAAAGAAAGAAGAAAGAAAGAAGAAAGAAAGAAGAAAGAAAGAAGAAAGAAAAAAGAAGAAAGAAAGAAGAAAGAAAGAAGTAAGAAAGAATTAAGAAAGAAGTAAGTAAGAAAGAAGAAAGAAGTAGAGAAAGAAGTAAGAAAGAAGTAAGAAAGAAGTAAGAAAGAAGTTAGAAAGAAGTAAGAAAGAAGTAAGAAAGAAGTAAGAAGTAAGAAAGAAAGAAGAAAGAAGTAAGAAGGAAGTAAGAAAGAAGTAAGAAAGAAGAAAGAAAGAAGTAAGAAAGAAGAAAGTAAGAAGTAAGAAAGAAGTAAGAAAGAAGTAAGAAAGAAGTAAGAAAGAAAGAAGAAAGAAGTAAGAAAGAAAGAAGAAAGAAGAAAGAAAGAAAGAAGAAATAAAGAAGAAAGAATGAAGAAAGAAAGAAGAAAGAAAGAAGAAAGAAGAAAGAAAGAGAGAAGAAAGAAAGAAGAAAGAAAGTAGAAAGAAAGAAAGAAGAAAGAAAGAAAGAAAGAAGAAAGAAAGAAAGAAAGAAAGAAGAAAGGAAGAAGAAAGAAAGAAGAAAGAAAGAAGAAAGAAAGAAGAAAGAAAGAAAGAAGAAAGAAAGAAGAGAGAAAGAAGAAAGAAAGAAGAAAGAAAGAGAGAAGAAAGAAAGAAGAAAGAAAGAAGAAAGAGAGAAGAAAGAGAGAAGAAAGAAAGAAGAAAGGAAGAAGAAAGAAAGAAGAAATTAGAAAGAAAGAAGAAAGAAAGAAGAAACAAAGAAAGAAGAAAGAAAAAAGAAATAAAGAAAAAAGAAGAAGAAAGAAAGAAGAAAGAAAGAAGGAAGAAAGAAAGAAGAAAGAAAGAAGAAAGAAAGAAGTAAGAAAGAAAGAAGAAAGAAGTAAGAAAGAAGTAAGAAAGAAGTAAGAAAGACGTAGGAAAGAAAAAAAGAAAGAAGTAAGAAAGAAGTAAGAAAGAAGTAAGAAAGAAGTAAGAAAGAAGTAAGAAAGAAGTAAGAAAGGAGTAAGAAAGAAGAAAGAAAGAAGAAAGAAAGAAGTAAGAAAGAAGTAAGAAAGAAGAGAGAAAGAAGAAAGAAAGAAGTAAGAAAGAAGTAAGAAAGAAAGAAGAAAGAAGTAAGAAAGAAGTAAGAAAGAAGTACGAAAGAAGTAAGAAAGAAGTAAGAAAGAAAGAAGTAAGAAAGAAGTAAGAAAGAAGTAAGAAAGAAAGAAGAAAGAAGTAAGAAAGAAGGAAGAAAGAAAGACGTAAGAAAGAAGTAAGAAAGAAGAAAGAAGAAAGAAAGGAAGAAGAAAGACGTAAGAAAGAAAGAAGAAAGAAAGAAGAAAGAAAGAGAGAAGAAAGAAAGAAGAAAGAAAGTAGAAAGAAAGAAATAAGAAAGAAAGAAAGAATGAAGAAAGAAAGAAGAAAGAAAGAAGAAAGAAAGAAGAAATAAAGAAGAAAGAAAGAAGAAAGAAAGAAAGAAGTAAGAAAGAAGAAAGAAAGAAAAAAGTAAGAAAGAAGTAAGAAAGAAGTAAGAAAGAAAGAAGAAAGAAGTAAGAGAGAGGTAAGAAAGAAGTAAGAAAGAAGTAAGAAAGAAAAAGAAAGAAGTAAGAAAGAAGTAAGAAAGAAGTAAGAAAGAAGTAAGAAAGAAAGAAGTAAGAAACAAAGAAGAAAGGAAGAAGAAAGAAAGAAGAAAGAAAGAAGTTAGAAGTAAGAAAGAAGTAAGAAAGAAGTAAGAAAGAAGTTAGAAAGAATTAAGAAAGAAGTAAGAAAGAAAGAAGTAAGAAGTAAGGAGGAATGAAGAAAGAAGTAAGAAAGAAAGAAGAAAGAAGTAAGAAAGAAGGAAGAAAGAAAGACGTAAGAAAGAAGTAAGAAAGAAGAAAGAAGAAAGAAAGGAAGAAGAAAGACGTAAGAAAGAAAGAAGAAAGAAAGAAGAAAGAAAGAGAGAAGAAAGAAAGAAGAAAGAAAGTAGAAAGAAAGAAATAAGAAAGAAAGAAAGAATGAAGAAAGAAAGAAGAAAGAAAGAAGAAAGAAAGAAGAAATAAAGAAGAAAGAAAGAAGAAAGAAAGAAAGAAGTAAGAAAGAAGAAAGAAAGAAAAAAGTAAGAAAGAAGTAAGAAAGAAGTAAGAAAGAAAGAAGAAAGAAGTAAGAGAGAGGTAAGAAAGAAGTAAGAAAGAAGTAAGAAAGAAAAAAGAAAGAAGTAAGAAAGAAGTAAGAAAGAAGTAAGAAAGAAGTAAGAAAGAAAGAAGTAAGAAACAAAGAAGAAAGGAAGAAGAAAGAAAGAAGAAAGAAAGAAGTTAGAAGTAAGAAAGAAGTAAGAAAGAAGTAAGAAAGAAGTTAGAAAGAATTAAGAAAGAAGTAAGAAAGAAAGAAGTAAGAAGTAAGGAGGAATGAAGAAAGAAGTAAGAAAGAATTAAGAAAGAAGTAAGAAAGAAGTAAGAAAGAAGTAAGAAAGAAGTAAGAAGTAAGAAAGAAAGAAGAAGGAAGTAAGAAATTAGTAAGAAAGAAGTACGAAAGAAGTAAGAAAGAAGTAAGAAAGAAAGAAGTAAGAAAGAAGTAAGAAAGAAGTAAGAAAGAAAGAAGAAAGAAGGAAGAAAGAAAGAAGAAAGAAACGTAAGAAAGAAGTAAGAAAGAAGTTAGAAAGAAGTAAGAAAGAAGCAAGAAAGAAGTAAGAAAGAAAGAAGAAAGAAAGAAGAAAGAAAGAAGAAAGAAGAAAGAAGTAAGAAAGAAGTAAGAAAGAAGAAAGAAGAAAGAAAGAAAGAAGAAAGAAAGAATAAAGAAAGAAGAAAGAATGAGAGAAGAAAAATAGAAGAAAGAAGAAAGGTAGAAGAAAGAAAGAAAGGAAGATCAAAGAAAGAACGAAGAAAGAAAGAAGAAAGAAGAAATAAAGAAGAAAGAATGTAGAAAAAAAGAAAGAAAGAAGAAAGAAAGAAACAAGAAGGAAAGAAGAAAGAAAGAAGTAAGAAAGAAGTAAGAAAGAAGTAAGAAAGAAAGAAGAAAGAAGTAGAGAAACAAGTAAGAAAGAAGTAAGAAAGAAGTAAGAAAGAAGTACGAAAGATGTAAGAAAGAAGTAAGAAAGAAGTAAGAAAGAAAGAAGAAAGAAGTAAGAAAGAAGTAAGAAAGAAGTAAGAAAGAAGAAAGAAAGTATAAAGAAAGAAGTAAGAAAGAAGTAAGAAAGAAGTAAGAAAGAAGTAAGAAAGAAAGAAGAAAGAAGTAGAGAAAGAAGTAAGAAAGAAGTAAGAAAGAAGTAAGAAAGAAGTACGAAAGAAGTAAGAAAGAAGTAAGAAAGAAAGAAGAAAGAAGTAAGAAAGAAGAAAGAAAGAAGAAATAAAGAAGATAGAAAGAAGTAAGAAAGAAGTAAGAAAGAAGTAAGAAAGAAGAAAGAAAGATAGAAGAAATAAGTAAGAAAGAAAGAAGAAAGAAGTAGAGAAAGAAGTAAGAAAGAAGTAAGAATGAAGTAGAGAAAGAAGTAAGAAAGAAGTAAGAAAGAAGTAAGAAAGAAGTACGAAAGAAGTAAGAAAGAAGTAAGAAAGAAGGAAGAAAGAAGGAAGAAAGAAGAAAGAAGTAAGAAAGAAGTAAGAAAGAAGAAAGAAAGAAGTAAGAAAGAAGAAAGAAAGAAGTAAGAAAGAAACAAGAAAGAAATAGAGAAATAAGTAAGAAAGAAGTAAGAAAGAAGTAAGAAAGAAGTAAGAAAGAAGTAAGAAAGAAGTAAGAAAGAAAGAAGAAAGAAGAAAGAAAGAAAGAAAGAAAGAACAAAGAAAGAAGAAAGAAGAAAGAAAGAAGAAAGAAGAAAGAAAGAAAGAGGAAAGAAAGAAGAAAGAAAGAAGAAAGAAAGAAGAAAGAAATAAGAAAGAAAGAGAGAAGAAAGAAAGAAGAAAGAAAGAAGAAAGAAAGAGAGAAGAAAGAAAGAAGAAAGAAAGTAGAAAGAAAGAAAGAAGAAAGAAAGAAGAAAGAAAGAAAGAAGAAAGAAAGAAAGAAGAAAGAAAGAAGAAAGAAAGAAGAAAGAAAGAAGAAAGAAAGAAGAAAAAAAGAAGACAGAAAGAAAGAAGAAATAAAGAAAGAAGAAGGAAAGAAGAAAAAAAGAAGAAAGAATGAAGAAAGAAAGAAGAAAGTAAGAAGAAAGAAAGAGAGAAGAAAGAAAGAAGAAAGAAAGAAGAAAGAAAGAAGAAAGAAGAAAGAAAAAAGAAAGAAAGAAAGAAAGAACAAAGAAAGAAAGAAGAAAGAAGAAAGAAGAAAGAAAGAATAAAGAAGAAAGAAGAAAGAAAGAAGAAAGAAAGTAGAAAAAAGAAAGAAAGAAGAAAGAAAGAAAGAAGAAAGAAAGAAGGAAGAAAGAAGAAAGAAAGAAGTAAGAAGAAGTAAGAAAGAAGAAAGAAAGAATGAAGAAAGAAAGAAGACAGAAAGAAGTTAGAAAGAAGTAAGAAAGAAGTTAGAAAGAAGTAAGAAAGAAGTAAGAAAGAAGTAAGGAAGAAAGAAAGAAGAAAGAATAAAGAAGTAAGAAAGAAGTAAGAAAGAAGAAAGATAGAAGAAAGAAAGAAGAAAGAAAGAAGAAAGAAGAAAGAAGTAAGAAAGAAGTAAGAAAGAAGAAAGATAGAAGAAAGAAAGAAGAAAGAAAGAAGAAAGAAAGAAGAAAGAAAGAGAGAAGAAAAAAGAAGAAAGAAAGAAAAAAGAAGAAAGAAAAAAGAAAGAAAGAAAGAACAAAGAAAGAACGAAGAAAGAAAGAAGAAAGAAGAAAGAAAGAATAAAGAAGAAAGAAGAAAGAAAGAAGAAAGAAAGTAGAAAAAAAAAGAAAGAAAGAAGAAAGAAAGAAAGAAAGAAGAAAGAAAGAAGGAAGAAAGAAGAAAGAAAGAAGTAAGAAAGAAGTAAGAAAGAAGTAAGAAAGAAGTAAGAAAGAAAGAAGAAGAAGTAAGAAAGAAGAAAGAAAGAAGAAAGAAAGAAGATAGAAAGAAGTAAGAAAGAAGTTAGAAAGAATTAAGAAAGAAGTAAGAAAGAAGTAAGAAAGAAGTAAGAAAGAAAGAAGAAAGAAAGAAGAAAGAAAGAAGAAAGAAGTAAGAAAGAAATAAAAAGAAGTAAGAAAGAAGTAAGAAAGAAAGAAGAAAGAAAGAAGAAAGAAAGAAGAAAGAAAGAAAGAAAGAAAGAACAAAGAAAGAAGAAAGAAGAAAGAAAGAAGAAAGAAGAAAGAAAGAAAGAAGAAAGAAGAAAGAAAGAAGAAAGAAAGAAGAAAGAAAGAAGAAAGAAATAAGAAAGAAAGAGAGAAGAAAGAAAGAAGAAAGAAAGAAGAAAGAAAGAAGATGGAAAGAAGAAAGAAAGGAGAAAGAATGAAGAAAGAATGAGAGAAGTAAGAAAGAAGAAAGAAAGAAGAAAGAGAGAAGAAAGAGAGAAGAAAGAAAGAAGAAAGAAAGAAGTAAGAAAGAAGTAAGAAAGAAGTAAGAAAGAAGTAAGAAGGAATGAAGAAAGAAGCAAGAAAGAAGAAAGAAGTAAGAAAGAAGTAAGAAAGAAGGGAGAAGTAAGAAAGAAAGAAGAAAGAAGTAATAAAGAAAGAAGAAAGAAGTAAGAAAGAAGTAATAAAGAAAGAAGAAAGAAGTAAGAAACAAAGAAGGAAGAAAGAAGAAAGAAAGAAGAAAGAAAGAAGTAAGAAAGAAGTTAGAAAGAAGTAAGAAAGAAGTAAGTAAGAATTAAGAAAGAAAGAAGAAAGAAAGAAGAAAGAAAGAAGTTAGAAAGAAGTAAGAAAGAAGTAAGAAAGAAGTAAGAATGAAGTAAGAAAGAAGTAAGAAAGAAGTAAGAAAGAATTAAGAAAGAAGTAAGAAAGAAAGAAGAAAGAAGTAAGAAAGAAGTAAGAAAGAAGTAAGAAAGAAGAAAGAAAGAAGTAAGAAAGAAGAAAGAAAGAAGTAAGAAAGAAGTAAGAAAGAAGTAAGAAAGAAGTAAGAAAGAAGTAAGAAATAAGTAAGAAAGAAGTAAGAAAGAAGTAAGAAAGAAAGAAGAAAGAAAGAAGAAAGAAAGAAGAAAGAAGAAAGAAGTAAGAAAGAAGAAAGAGAGAAGAAAAAAAGAAGAAATAAGAAAGGTAGAAGAAAGAAAGAAAGAAAAAAGAAAGAACGAAGAAAGAAAGAAGAAAGAAGAGAGAAAGAATAAAGAAGAAAGAAGAAGGAAAGAAGAAAGAAAGTAGAAAAAAAATAAGAAAGAAGAAAGAAAGAAAGAAAAAGAAGACAGAAAGAAAAAGAAAGAAGAAAGAAAGAAAGAAGAAAGAAAGAAGAAAGAAAGAAGTAAGAAAGAAGTTAGAAAGAAAGAAGAAAGAAGTAGAGAAAGAAGTAAGAAAGAAGTAAGAAAGGAGTAAGAAAGAAGTAAGAAAGATGTACGAAAGAAGTAAGAAAGAAGTAAGAAAGAAGTAAGAAAGAAAGAAGAAGTAAGAAAGAAGTAAGAAAGAAGTAAGAAAGAAGAAAGAAAGAAGAAAGAAAGAAGAAAGAAAGAGAGAAGAAAAAAAGAAGAAAGAAAGAAGAAAGAAGAAAGAAAAAAAGAAAGAAAGAAAGAACAAAGAAAGAACGAAGAAAGAAAGAAGAAAGAAGAAAGAAAGAATAAAGAAGAAAGAAGAAAGAAAGAAGAAAGAAAGTAGAAAAAAAAAAGAAAGAAAGAAGAAAGAAAGAAAGAAAGAAGAAAGAAAGAAGGAAGAAAGAAGAAAGAAAGAAGTAAGAAAGAAGTAAGAAAGAAGTAAGAAAGAAGTAAGAAAGAAAGAAGAAAGAAGTAAGAAAGAAGAAAGAAAGAAGAAAGAAAGAAGATAGAAAGAAGTAAGAAAGAAGTTAGAAAGAATTAAGAAAGAAGTAAGAAAGAAGTAAGAAAGAAGTAAGAAAGAAAGAAGAAAGAAAGAAGAAAGAAAGAAGAAAGAAGTAAGAAAGAAATAAAAGAAGTAAGAAAGAAGTAAGAAAGAAAGAAGAAAGAAAGAAGAAAGAAAGAAGAAAGAAAGAAAGAAAGAAAGAACAAAGAAAGAAGAAAGAAGAAAGAAAGAAGAAAGAAGAAAGAAAGAAAGAAGAAAGAAGAAAGAAAGAAGAAAGAAAGAAGAAAGAAAGAAGAAAGAAATAAGAAAGAAAGAGAGAAGAAAGAAAGAAGAAAGAAAGAAGAAAGAAAGAAGATGGAAAGAAGAAAGAAAGGAGAAAGAATGAAGAAAGAATGAGAGAAGTAAGAAAGAAGAAAGAAGAAGAAAGAGAGAAGAAAGAGAGAAGAAGAAAGAAGAAAGAAAGAAGTAAGAAAGAAGTAAGAAAGAAGTAAGAAAGAAGTAAGAAGGAATGAAGAAAGAAGCAAGAAAGAAGAAAGAAGTAAGAAAGAAGTAAGAAAGAAGGGAGAAGTAAGAAAGAAAGAAGAAAGAAGTAATAAAGAAAGAAGAAAGAAGTAAGAAAGAAGTAATAAAGAAAGAAGAAAGAAGTAAGAAACAAAGAAGGAAGAAAGAAGAAAGAAAGAAGAAAGAAAGAAGTAAGAAAGAAGTTAGAAAGAAGTAAGAAAGAAGTAAGTAAGAATTAAGAAAGAAAGAAGAAAGAAAGAAGAAAGAAAGAAGTTAGAAAGAAGTAAGAAAGAAGTAAGAAAGAAGTAAGAATGAAGTAAGAAAGAAGTAAGAAAGAAGTAAGAAAGAATTAAGAAAGAAGTAAGAAAGAAAGAAGAAAGAAGTAAGAAAGAAGTAAGAAAAAGTAAGAAAGAAGAAAGAAAGAAGTAAGAAAGAAGAAAGAAAGAAGTAAGAAAGAAGTAAGAAAGAAGTTAGAAAGAAGTAAGAAAGAAGTAAGAAATAAGTAAGAAAGAAGTAAGAAAGAAGTAAGAAAGAAAGAAGAAAGAAAGAAGAAAGAAAGAAGAAAGAAGAAAGAAGTAAGAAAGAAGAAAGAGAGAAGAAAAAAAGAAGAAATAAGAAAGGTAGAAGAAAGAAAGAAAGAAAAAAGAAAGAACGAAGAAAGAAAGAAGAAAGAAGAGAGAAAGAATAAAGAAGAAAGAAGAAGGAAAGAAGAAAGAAAGTAGAAAAAAAATAAGAAAGAAGAAAGAAAGAAAGAAAAGAAGACAGAAAGAAAAAGAAAGAAGAAAGAAAGAAAGAAGAAAGAAAGAAGAAAGAAAGAAGTAAGAAAGAAGTTAGAAAGAAAGAAGAAAGAAGTAGAGAAAGAAGTAAGAAAGAAGTAAGAAAGGAGTAAGAAAGAAGTAAGAAAGATGTACGAAAGAAGTAAGAAAGAAGTAAGAAAGAAGTAAGAAAGAAAGAAGAAGTAAGAAAGAAGTAAGAAAGAAGTAAGAAAGAAGAAAGAAAGAAGAAAGAAGAAAGAAAGAAGTAAGAAAGAAGTAAGAAAGAAGTAAGAAAGAAGTAAGAAAAAAAGAAGATAGAAGTAGAGAAAGAAGTAAGAAAGAAGTAAGAAAGAAGTAAGAAAGAAGTACGAAAGAAGTAAGAAAGAAGTAAGAAAGAAAGAAGTAAGAAAGAAGTAAGAAGAGAAGTACGAAAGAAGTAAGAAAGAAGTAAGAAAGTAAGAAGTAAGAAAGAAGTAAGAAAGAAGTAAGAAAGAAGTAAGAAAGAAAGAAGAAAGAAGTAAGAATGAAAGAAGAAAGAAGAAAGAAAGAAAGAAGAAAGAAAGAAGAAAGAAAGAAAAAAGAAAGAAGAAAGAAAGAAGAAAGAAAGATAGAAGAAAGAAAGAAGAAAGAAAGAAGAAAGAAAGAATAAGGAAAGAAAGAAGGAAGAAAGAAAGAAAGAAAGAATGAAGAAAGAAAAAAGAAAGAAAGAAGAAGTAAGAAAGAGGTAAGAAAGAAAGAAAGAAGAAAGAAAGAAGAAAGAAATAAGAAAGAAAGAAGAAATAAAGAAGAAAGAAAGAAGAAAGAAGGAAGAAAGAAAGAAAGAAAGAATGAAGAAAGAAAAAAGAAAGAAGAAAGAAGTAAGAAAGAAGTAAGTAAGAAGTAAGAAAGAAGTTAGAAAGAAGTAAGAAAGAAGTAAGAAAGTTTTAAGAAAGAAAGAAGAAAGAAAGAAGAAGGAAAGAAAGAAGAAAGTAGTAACAAAGAAAGAAAGAAGAAAGAAAGAAGAAAGAAAGAAAGAAGTAAGAAAGAAAGAAAGAAGAAAGAAAGATTAAAGAAAGAAGAAAGAAAGAAAGAAGTAAGAAAAAGTAAGAAAGAAGTAAGAAAGAAGTAAGAAAGATGTAAGAAAGAGAAAGAAAGAAGAAAGAAAGAGAGAGAAGAAAGAAAGAAGAAAGAAAGAAGAAAGAGAGAAGAAAGAGAGAAGAAAGAAAAAAGAAAGAAAGAAGAAAGAAGAAAGAAAGAAGAAAGAAAGAAAGAAAGAAAGAACAAAGAAAGAACCAAGAAAGAAAGAAGAAAGAAGAAAGAAAGAATAAAGAAGAAAGAAGAAAAAAAAGAAGAAAGAAAGAAGAAAGAAGAAAGAAGTAAGAAAGAAGTAAGAAAAAAGAAAGATAGAAGAAAGAAAGAAGAAAGAAAGAAGAAAGAAAGAAGAAAGAAAGAGAGAAGAAAGAAAGAAGAAAGAAAGAAGAAAGAAAGAAGAAAGAGAGAAGAAAGTAAGAAGAAAGAAGAAAGAAAGAATAAAAAGGAAAGAAAGAAATAACAAAGAAAGAAAGAAGAAAGAAAGAAGAAAGAAAGAAGAAATAGAGAAGAAAGAAAGAAGAAAGAAGAAAGAAAGAACGAAGAAAGAAAGAAGAAAGAAGAAAGAAAGAATAAAGAAGAAAAAAGAAAGAAAGAAGAAAGAAAGTAGAAAAAAGAAAGAAAGAAGAAAGAAAGAAAGAAGAAAGAAAGAAGGAAGAAAGAAGAAAGAAAGACGTTAGAAAGAAGTAAGAAAGAAGTAAGAAAGAATTAAGAAAGAAGTAAGAAAGAAGTAAGAAAGAAGTAAGAAAGAAGTAAGAAAGAAGTAAGAAAGAAAAAAAAGAAAGAAAGAAGAAAGAAGTAAGAAACAAAGAAGAAAGAAAGAAGAAAGAAAGAAGTTAGAAAGAAGTAAGAAAGAAGTAAGAAAGAAGTAAGAAAGAAAGAAGAAAGAAAGAAGAAAGAAAGAATAAAGAAAGAAGAAAGAAGTAAGAAAGAAGTAAGAAAGAATAAGAAAGAAAGAAGAAAGAAAGAAGAAAGAAAGAAGAAAGAAAGAAAGAAAGAAGAAAGAAGAAGAAAGAAGAAAGAAAGAAGAAAGAAGAAAGAAAGAAAGAAGAAAGAAAGAAGAAAGAAAAAAGAAAGAAAGAGAGAAGAAAGAAAGAAGAAAGAAAGAAGAAAGAAAGAGAGAAGAAAGAAAGAAGAAAGAAAGTAGAAAGAAAGAAAGAAGAAAGAAAGAAAGAAAGGAGAAAGAAAGAAGAAAGAAAGAAGTAAGAAAGAAGAAAGAAAGAAGAAAGAAAGAATAAAGAAAGAAGAAAGAAAGAGAGAAGAAAGAAAGAAGAAAGAAAGAAGAAAGAAAGAAGAAAGAGAGAAGAAAGTAAGAAGAAAGAAGAAAGAAAGAATAAAGAAGAAAGAAAGAAAGAAATAACAAAGAAAGATAGAAGAAAGAAAGAAGAAAGAAAGAAGAAATAGAGAAGAAAGAAAGAAGAAAGAAGAAAGAAAGAACGAAGAAAGAAAGAAGAAAGAAGAAAGAAAGAATAAAGAAGAAAAAAGAAAGAAAGAAGAAAGAAAGTAGAAAAAAGAAAGAAAGAAGAAAGAAAGAAAGAAGAAAGAAAGAAGGAAGAAAGAAGAAAGAAAGATGTTAGAAAGAAGTAAGAAAGAAGTAAGAAAGAATTAAGAAAGAAGTAAGAAAGAAGTAAGAAAGAAGTAAGAAATAAAGAACAAAGAAGTAAGAAAGAAGTAAGAAAGAAGTAAGAAAGAAGTAAGAAAGAAGTAAGAAAGAAGTAAGAAAGAAAAAAAGAAAGAAAGAAGAAAGAAGTAAGAAACAAAGAAGAAAGAAAGAAGAAAGAAAGAAGAAAGAAAGAAGAAAGAAAGAAGAAAGAAAGAAGTTAGAAAGAAGTAAGAAAGAAGTAAGAAAGAAGTAAGAAAGAAAGAAGAAAGAAAGAAGAAAGAAAGAATAAAGAAAGAAGAAAGAAGTAAGAAAGAAGTAAGAAAGAATAAGAAAGAAAGAAGAAAGAAAGAAGAAAGAAAGAAGAAAGAAAGAAAGAAAGAAGAAAGAAAGAAGAAAGAAGAAAGAAAGAAGAAAGAAGAAAGAAAGAAAGAAGAAAGAAAGAAGAAAGAAAGAAGAAAGAAAGAGAGAAGAAAGAAAGAAGAAAGAAAGAAGAAAGAAAGAGAGAAGAAAGAAAGAAGAAAGAAAGTAGAAAGAAAGAAAGAAGAAGAAAGAAAGAAAGGAGAAAGAAAGTAGAAAGAAAGAAGTAAGAAAGAAGAAAGAAAGAAGAAAGAAAGAAGAAAGAAAGAAGAAAGAAAGAAGAAAGAAAGAAAGAGGAAAGAAAGAAGAAATACAGAAGAAAGGAAGAAGAAAGAAAGAGAGAAGAAAGAGAGAAGAAAGAAAGAAGAAAGAAAGAAGAAAGAGAGAAGAAAGAGAGAAGAAAGAAAGAAGAAAGAAAGGAGAAATTAGAAAGGAAGAAGAAAGAAATAAGAAAGAAACAAATAAGAAAGAAAAAAGAAATAAAGAAAAAAGAAAGAAGAAAGAAAGAAGAAAGAAAGAAGGAAGAAAGAAAGAAGAAAGAAAGAAGAAAGAAAGAAGAAAGAGAGAAGAAAGAGAGAAGATAGAGAGAAGAAAGAAATAAGTAAGAAAGAAGTAAGAAAGAAGTAAGAAAGAAGAAAGAAAAAAGTAAGAAAGAAGTAAGAAAGAAGTAAGAAAGAAGAAAGAAAGAAGTAAGAAAGAAGAAAGAAAGAAGTAAGAAAGAAGTAAGAAAGAAAGAAGAAAGAAGTAAGAAAGAAGTAAGAAAGAAGTTAGAAAGAAGTAAGAAAGAAGTAAGAAAGAAAGAAGTAAGAAGTAAGGAGGAATGAAGAAAGAAGTAAGAAAGGAGTAAGAAAGAAGTAAGAAAGAAGTAAGAAAGAAGTAAGAAAGAAAGAAGAAAGAAGTAAGAAAGAAGTAAGAAAGAAGTAAGAAAGAAGTAAGAAAGAAGTAAGAAAGAAGTAAGAAAGAAGTAAGAAAGAAAGAAGAAGGAAAGAAGAAAGAAAGAATAAAGAAAGAAGAAAGAAGTAAGAAAGAAGTAAGAAAGAATAAGAAAGAAAGAAGAAAGAAAGAAGAAAGAAAGAAGAAAGAAAGAAAGAAAGAAGAAAGAAAGAAGAAAGAAGAAAGAAAGAAGAAAGAAGAAAGAAAGAAAGAAGAAAGAAAGAAGAAAGAAAGAAGAAAGAAAGAGAGAAGAAAGAAAGAAGAAAGAAAGAAGAAAGAAAGAGAGAAGAAAGAAAGAAGAAAGAAAGTAGAAAGAAAGAAAGAAGAAAGAAAGAAAGAAAGGAGAAAGAAAGTAGAAAGAAAGAAGTAAGAAAGAAGAAAGAAAGAAGAAAGAAAGAAGAAAGAAAGAAGAAAGAAAGAAGAAAGAAAGAATAAAGAAAGAAGAAAGAAGTAAGAAAGAAGTAAGAAAGAATAAGAAAGAAAGAAGAAAGAAAGAAGAAAGAAAGAAGAAAGAAAGAAAGAAAGAAGAAAGAAAGAAGAAAGAAGAAAGAAAGAAGAAAGAAGAAAGAAAGAAAGAAGAAAGAAAGAAGAAAGAAAGAAGAAAGAAAGAGAGAAGAAAGAAAGAAGAAAGAAAGAAGAAAGAAAGAGAGAAGAAAGAAAGAAGAAAGAAAGTAGAAAGAAAGAAGAAAGAAAGAAAGAAAGGAGAAAGAAAGTAGAAAGAAAGAAGTAAGAAAGAAGAAAGAAAGAAGAAAGAAAGAAGAAAGAAAGAAGAAAGAAAGAAGAAAGAAAGAAAGAGGAAAGAAAGAAGAAATACAGAAGAAAGGAAGAAGAAAGAAAGAGAGAAGAAAGAGAGAAGAAAGAAAGAAGAAAGAAAGAAGAAAGAGAGAAGAAAGAGAGAAGAAAGAAAGAAGAAAGAAAGGAGAAATTAGAAAGGAAGAAGAAAGAAATAAGAAAGAAACAAATAAGAAAGAAAAAAGAAATAAAGAAAAAAGAAAGAAGAAAGAAAGAAGAAAGAAAGAAGGAAGAAAGAAAGAAGAAAGAAAGAAGAAAGAAAGAAGAAAGAGAGAAGAAAGAGAGAAGATAGAGAGAAGAAAGAAATAAGTAAGAAAGAAGTAAGAAAGAAGTAAGAAAGAAGAAAGAAAAAAGTAAGAAAGAAGTAAGAAAGAAGTAAGAAAGAAGAAAGAAAGAAGTAAGAAAGAAGAAAGAAAGAAGTAAGAAAGAAGTAAGAAAGAAAGAAGAAAGAAGTAAGAAAGAAGTAAGAAAGAAGTTAGAAAGAAGTAAGAAAGAAGTAAGAAAGAAAGAAGTAAGAAGTAAGGAGGAATGAAGAAAGAAGTAAGAAAGGAGTAAGAAAGAAATAAGAAAGAAGTAAGAAAGAAGTAAGAAAGAAAGAAGAAAGAAGTAAGAAAGAAGTAAGAAAGAAGTAAGAAAGAAGTAAGAAAGAAGAAAGAAAGAAGAAAGAAAGAAGAAAGAAATAATAAAGAAAGAAGAAAGAAGTAAGAAAGAAGAAAGAAAGAAGAAAGAAAGAAGAAAGAAATAATAAAGAAAGAAGAAAGAAAGAGAGAAGAAAAAAAGAAGAAAGAAGAAAGGTAGAAGAAAGAAAGAAAGAAAGAACAAAGAAAGAACGAAGAAAGAAAGAAGAAAGAAGAAAGAAAGAATAAAAAAGAAATAAGAAAGAAAGAAGAAAGAAAGTAGAAAAAAAGAAAGAAAGAAGAAAGAAAGAAGAAAGAAAGAAGTAAGAAAGAAAGAAGAAAGAAGTAGAGAAAGAAGTAAGAAAGAAGTAAGAATGAAGTAGAGAAAGAAGTAAGAAAGAAGTAAGAAAGAAGTAAGAAAGAAGTACGAAAGAAGTAAGAAAGAAGTAAGAAAGAAGAAAGAAAGAAGGAAGAAAGAAGAAAGAAGTAAGAAAGAAGTAAGAAAGAAGAAAGAAAGAAGTAAGAAAGAAGAAAGAAAGAAGTAAGAAAGAAACAAGAAAGAAGTAGAGAAAGAAGTAAGAAAGAAGTAAGAAAGAAGTAAGAAAGAAGTAAGAAAGAAGTAAGAAAGAAAGAAGAAAGAAAGAAGAAAGAAGAAAGAAAGAAAGAAAGAAAGAAAGAACAAAGAAAGAAGAAAGAAGAAAGAAAGAAGAAAGAAGAAAGAAGAAAGAAAGAAAGAGGAAAGAAAGAAGAAAGAAAGAAGAAAGAAAGAAGAAAGAAAGAAGAAAAAAATAAGAAAGAAAGAGAGAAGAAAGAAAGAAAGAAGAAAGAAAGAAGAAAGAAAGAGAGAAGAAAGAAAGAAGAAAGAAAGTAGAAAGAAAGAAAGAAGAAGGAAAGTAGAAAGAAAGAAAGAAGAAAGAAAGAAAGAAGAAAGAAAGAAGGAAAGAAGAAAGAAAGAATAAAAAAAGAAGACAGAAAGAAAGAAGAAAGAAAGAAAGAAGAAAGAAAGAAGAAAAAAAGAAGAAAGAATGAAGAAAGAAAGAGAGAAGTAAGAAAGAAGAAAGAAAGAAGAAAGAGAGAAGAAAGAGAGAAGAAAGAAAGAAGAAAGAACGAAGTAAGAAAGAAGTAAGAAAGAAGTAAGAAAGAAGTAAGAAGGAATGAAGAAAGGAGCAAGAAAGAAGAAAAAAGTAAGAAAGACGTAAGAAAGAAGTAAGAAAGAAGTAAGAAAGAAGTAACAAAGAAAGAAGAAAGAAGTAAGAAACAAAGAAGGAAGAAAGAAGAAAGAAAGAAGAAAGAAAGAAGTAAGAAAGAAGTTAGAAAGAAGTAAGAAAGAAGTAAGTAAGAATTAAGAAAGAAAGAAGAAAGAAAGAAGAAAGAAAGAAGTTAGAAAGAAGTAAGAAAGAAGTAAGAAAGAAGTAAGAAAGAAAGAAGTAAGAAGTAAGGAGGAATGAAGAAAGAAGTAAGAAAGAAGTAAGAAAGAAGTAAGAAAGAAGTAAGAAAGAAGCAAGAAAGAAGTAAGAAAGAAAGAAGAAAGAAGTAAGAAAGAAGTAAGAAAGTAGTAAGAAAGAAGAAAGAAAGAAGTAAGAAAGAAGAAAGAAAGAAGTAAGAAAGAAGTAAGAAAGAAGTAAGAAAGAAGTAAGAAAGAAGTTAGAAAGAAGTAAGAAAGAAGTAAGAAAGAAGTAAGAAAGAAAGAAGAAAGAAAGAAGAAAGAAAGAAGAAAGAAGAAAGAAGTAAGAAAGAAGAAAGAAGTAAGAAAGAAGAAAGAAAGAAGAAAGAAGAACGAAAAAAAGAAGAAAGAAAGAAGAAAGAAAGAAGAAAGAAAGAAGAAAGAAAGAAGAAAGAAAGATAGAAGAAAGAATGAAGAAAGAAAGAAGAAAGAAAGAAGAAAGAAAGAAAGAAGAAAGAAAGAAAGAAAGAAAGAAAGAAAGAAGAAAGAATGAAGAAAGAAAGAAGAAAGAAAGAAAGAAGTAAGAAAGAAATAAGAAAGAAAGAAAGAAGAAAGAAAGAAGAAAGAAATAAGAGAGAAAGAACAAAGAAAGAAGAAAGAAAGAAGAAAGAAGGAAGAAAGAAATAAGAAAGAAAGAAAGAAGTAAGAAAGAAGTAAGAAAGAAGTAAGAAAGAAGTTAGAAAGAAGTACGAAAGAAGTAAGAAAGATTTAAGAAAGAAAGAAGAAAGAAAGAAGAAAGAAAGAAAGAAGAAAGAAGTAACAAAGAAAGAAAGAAGAAAGAAAGAAAGAAGAAAGAAAGAAAGAAAGAAAGAAGAAAGAATGAAGAAAGAAAGAAGAAAGGAAGAAAGAAGTAAGAAAGAAGTAAGAAAGAAAGAAAGAAGAAAGAAAGAAGAAAGAAAGAAGAAAGAAAGAAGAAAGAAAGAAGAAAGAAAGAAGAAAGAAGAAGAAAGAAATAAGAAAGAAAGAAAGAAGTAAGAAAGAAGAAAGAAAGAAGTAAGAAAGAAGTAAGAAAGAAGTAAGAAAGAAGAAAGAAGTTAGAAAGAAGTAAGAAAGAAGTAAGAAAGAAGTAAGAAAGAAAGAAGAAAGAAAGAAGAAAGAAAGAAGAAGAAAGAAGAAAGAAGAAAGAAGTAAGAAAGAAGAAGAAGTAAGAAAGAAGAAAGAAAGAAGAAAGAAGAAAGAAAAAAAGAAGAAAGAAATAAGAAAGAAAGAAGAAAGAAAGAAGAAAGAAAGAAGAAAGAAAGAAGAAAGAAAGATAGAAGAAAGAAAGAAGAAAGAAAGAAGAAAGAAAGAAGAAAGAAAGAAAGAAATAAAGAAGAAAGAATGAAGAAAGAAAGAAGAAAGAAGTAAGAAAGAAGTAAGAAAGAATAAGAAAGAAAGAAGAAAGAAAGAAGAAAGAAAGAAGAAAGAAAGAAAGAAAGAAGAAAGAAAGAAGAAAGAAGAAAGAAAGAAGAAAGAAGAAAGAAAGAAAGAAGAAAGAAAGAAGAAAGAAAGAAGAAAGAAAGAGAGAAGAAGAAAGAAGAAAGAAAGAAGAAAGAAAGAGAGAAGAAAGAAAGAAGAAAGAAAGTAGAAAGAAAGAAAGAAGAAAGAAAGAAAGAAAGGAGAAAGAAAGTAGAAAGAAAGAAGTAAGAAAGAAGAAAGAAAGAAGAAAGAAAGAAGAAAGAAAGAAGAAAGAAAGAAGAAAGAAAGAAAGAGGAAAGAAAGAAGAAATACAGAAGAAAGGAAGAAGAAAGAAAGAGAGAAGAAAGAGAGAGAAAGAAAGAAGAAAGAAAGAAGAAAGAGAGAAGAAAGAAGAAAGAAAGAAGAAAGAAAGGAGAAATTAGAAAGGAAGAAGAAAGAAATAAGAAAGAAACAAATAAGAAAGAAAAAAGAAATAAAGAAAAAAGAAAGAAGAAAGAAAGAAGAAAGAAAGAAGGAAGAAAGAAAGAAGAAAGAAAGAAGAAAGAAAGAAGAAAGAGAGAAGAAAGAGAGAAGATAGAGAGAAGAAAGAAATAAGTAAGAAAGAAGTAAGAAAGAAGTAAGAAAGAAGAAAGAAAAAAGTAAGAAAGAAGTAAGAAAGAAGTAAGAAAGAAGAAAGAAAGAAGTAAGAAAGAAGAAAGAAAGAAGTAAGAAAGAAGTAAGAAAGAAAGAAGAAAGAAGTAAGAAAGAAGTAAGAAAGAAGTTAGAAAGAAGTAAGAAAGAAGTAAGAAAGAAAGAAGTAAGAAGTAAGGAGGAATGAAGAAAGAAGTAAGAAAGGAGTAAGAAAGAAGTAAGAAAGAAGTAAGAAAGAAAGAAGAAAGAAGTAAGAAAGAAGTAAGAAAGAAGTAAGAAAGAAGTAAGAAAGAAGTAAGAAAGAATTAAGAAAGAAGTAAGAAAGAAAGAAGAAGGAAAGAAAGAAGTAAGAAAGAAGTAAGAAAGAAGTAAGAAAGAAGAAAGAAAGAAGAAAGAAAGAAGAAAGAAATAATAAAGAAAGAAGAAAGAAAGAGAGAAGAAAAAAAGAAGAAAGAAGAAAGGTAGAAGAAAGAAAGAAAGAAAGAACAAAGAAAGAACGAAGAAAGAAAGAAGAAAGAAGAAAGAAAGAATAAAAAAGAAATAAGAAAGAAAGAAGAAAGAAAGTAGAAAAAAAGAAAGAAAGAAGAAAGAAAGAAGAAAGAAAGAAGTAAGAAAGAAAGAAGAAAGAAGTAGAGAAAGAAGTAAGAAAGAAGTAAGAATGAAGTAGAGAAAGAAGTAAGAAAGAAGTAAGAAAGAAGTAAGAAAGAAGAAAGAAAGAAGTAAGAAAGAAACAAGAAAGAAGTAGAGAAAGAAGTAAGAAAGAAGTAAGAAAGAAGTAAGAAAGAAGTAAGAAAGAAGTAAGAAAGAAAGAAGAAAGAAGAAAGAAAGAAAGAAAGAAAGAAAGAACAAAGAAAGAAGAAAGAAGAAAGAAAGAAGAAAGAAGAAAGAAGAAAGAAAGAAAGAGGAAAGAAAGAAGAAAGAAAGAAGAAAGAAAGAAGAAAGAAAGAAGAAAGAAATAAGAAAGAAAGAGAGAAGAAAGAAAGAAAGAAGAAAGAAAGAAGAAAGAAAGAGAGAAGAAAGAAAGAAGAAAGAAAGTAGAAAGAAAGAAAGAAGAAGGAAAGTAGAAAGAAAGAAAGAAGAAAGAAAGAAAGAAGAAAGAAAGAAGGAAAGAAGAAAGAAAGAATAAAAAAAGAAGACAGAAAGAAAGAAGAAAGAAAGAAAGAAGAAAGAAAGAAGAAAAAAAGAAGAAAGAATGAAGAAAGAAAGAGAGAAGTAAGAAAGAAGAAAGAAAGAAGAAAGAGAGAAGAAAGAGAGAAGAAAGAAAGAAGAAAGAACGAAGTAAGAAAGAAGTAAGAAAGAAGTAAGAAAGAAGTAAGAAGGAATGAAGAAAGGAGCAAGAAAGAAGAAAAAAGTAAGAAAGACGTAAGAAAGAAGTAAGAAAGAAGTAAGAAAGAAGTAACAAAAAAAGAAGAAAGAAGTAAGAAACAAAGAAGGAAGAAAGAAGAAAGAAAGAAGAAAGAAAGAAGTAAGAAAGAAGTTAGAAAGAAGTAAGAAAGAAGTAAGTAAGAATTAAGAAAGAAAGAAGAAAGAAAGAAGAAAGAAAGAAGTTAGAAAGAAGTAAGAAAGAAGTAAGAAAGAAGTAAGAAAGAAAGAAGTAAGAAGTAAGGAGGAATGAAGAAAGAAGTAAGAAAGAAGTAAGAAAGAAGTAAGAAAGAAGTAAGAAAGAAGCAAGAAAGAAGTAAGAAAGAAAGAAGAAAGAAGTAAGAAAGAAGTAAGAAAGTAGTAAGAAAGAAGAAAGAAAGAAGTAAGAAAGAAGAAAGAAAGAAGTAAGAAAGAAGTAAGAAAGAAGTAAGAAAGAAGTAAGAAAGAAGTTAGAAAGAAGTAAGAAAGAAGTAAGAAAGAAGTAAGAAAGAAAGAAGAAAGAAAGAAGAAAGAAGAAAGAAGAAAGAAGTAAGAAAGAAGAAAGAAGTAAGAAAGAAGAAAGAAAGAAGAAAGAAGAAAGAAAAAAAGAAGAAAGAAAGAAGAAAGAAAGAAGAAAGAAAGAAGAAAGAAAGAAGAAAGAAAGATAGAAGAAAGAATGAAGAAAGAAAGAAGAAAGAAAGAAGAAAGAAAGAAAGAAGAAAGAAAGAAAGAAAGAAAGAAAGAAAGAAGAAAGAATGAAGAAAGAAAGAAGAAAGAAAGAAAGAAGTAAGAAAGAAATAAGAAAGAAAGAAAGAAGAAAGAAAGAAGAAAGAAATAAGAAAGAAAGAACAAAGAAAGAAGAAAGAAAGAAGAAAGAAGGAAGAAAGAAATAAGAAAGAAAGAAAGAAGTAAGAAAGAAGTAAGAAAGAAGTAAGAAAGAAGTTAGAAAGAAGTAAGAAAGAAGTAAGAAAGATTTAAGAAAGAAAGAAGAAAGAAAGAAGAAAGAAAGAAAGAAGAAAGAAGTAACAAAGAAAGAAAGAAGAAAGAAAGAAAGAAGAAAGAAAGAAAGAAAGAAAGAAGAAAGAATGAAGAAAGAAAGAAGAAAGGAAGAAAGAAGTAAGAAAGAACTAAGAAAGAAAGAAAGAAGAAAGAAAGAAGAAAGAAAGAAGAAAGAAAGAAGAAAGAAAGAAGAAAGAAAGAAGAAAGAAGGAAGAAAGAAATAAGAAAGAAAGAAAGAAGTAAGAAAGAAGAAAGAAAGAAGTAAGAAAGAAGTAAGAAAGAAGTAAGAAAGAAGAAAGAAGTTAGAAAGAAGTAAGAAAGAAGTAAGAAAGAAGTAAGAAAGAAAGAAGAAAGAAAGAAGAAAGAAAGAAGAAAGAAGAAAGAAGTAAGAAAGAAGAAAGAAGTAAGAAAGAAGAAAGAAAGAAGAAAGAAGAAAGAAAAAAAGAAGAAAGAAATAAGAAAGAAAGAAGAAAGAAAGAAGAAAGAAAGAAGAAAGAAAGAAGAAAGAAAGATAGAAGAAAGAAAGAAGAAAGAAAGAAGAAAGAAAGAAGAAAGAAAGAAAGAAGAAAGAAAGAAAGAAAGAAATAAAGAAGAAAGAATGAAGAAAGAAAGAAGAAAGAAGTAAGAAAGAAGTAAGAAAGAATAAGAAAGAAAGAAGAAAGAAAGAAGAAAGAAAGAAGAAAGAAAGAAAGAAAGAAGAAAGAAAGAAGAAAGAAGAAAGAAAGAAGAAAGAAGAAAGAAAGAAAGAAGAAAGAAAGAAGAAAGAAAGAAGAAAGAAAGAGAGAAGAAAGAAAGAAGAAAGAAAGAAGAAAGAAAGAGAGAAGAAAGAAAGAAGAAAGAAAGTAGAAAGAAAGAAAGAAGAAAGAAAGAAAGAAAGGAGAAAGAAAGTAGAAAGAAAGAAGTAAGAAAGAAGAAAGAAAGAAGAAAGAAAGAAGAAAGAAAGAAGAAAGAAAGAAAGAGGAAAGAAAGAAGAAATACAGAAGAAAGGAAGAAGAAAGAAAGAGAGAAGAAAGAGAGAAGAAAGAAAGAAGAAAGAAAGAAGAAAGAGAGAAGAAAGAGAGAAGAAAGAAAGAAGAAAGAAAGGAGAAATTAGAAAGGAAGAAGAAAGAAATAAGAAAGAAAAAAATAAGAAAGAAAAAAGAAATAAAGAAAAAAGAAAGAAGAAAGAAAGAAGAAAGAAAGAAGGAAGAAAGAAAGAAGAAAGAAAGAAGAAAGAAAGAAGAAAGAGAGAAGAAAGAGAGAAGATAGAGAGAAGAAAGAAATAAGTAAGAAAGAAGTAAGAAAGAAGTAAGAAAGAAGAAAGAAAAAAGTAAGAAAGAAGTAAGAAAGAAGTAAGAAAGAAGAAAGAAAGAAGTAAGAAAGAAGAAAGAAAGAAGTAAGAAAGAAGTAAGAAAGAAAGAAGAAAGAAGTAAGAAAGAAGTAAGAAAGAAGTTAGAAAGAAGTAAGAAAGAAGTAAGAAAGAAAGAAGTAAGAAGTAAGGAGGAATGAAGAAAGAAGTAAGAAAGGAGTAAGAAAGAAGTAAGAAAGAAGTAAGAAAGAAGTAAGAAAGAAAGAAGAAAGAAGTAAGAAAGAAGTAAGAAAGAAGTAAGAAAGAAGTAAGAAAGAAGTAAGAAAGAAGTAAGAAAGAAGTAAGAAAGAAAGAAGAAGGAAAGAAAGAAGTAAGAAAGAAGTAAGAAAGAAGTAAGAAAGAAGAAAGAAAGAAGAAAGAAAGAAGAAAGAAATAATAAAGAAAGAAGAAAGAAAGAGAGAAGAAAAAAAGAAGAAAGAAGAAAGGTAGAAGAAAGAAAGAAAGAAAGAACAAAGAAAGAACGAAGAAAGAAAGAAGAAAGAAGAAAGAAAGAATAAAAAAGAAATAAGAAAGAAAGAAGAAAGAAAGTAGAAAAAAAGAAAGAAAGAAGAAAGAAAGAAGAAAGAAAGAAGTAAGAAAGAAAGAAGAAAGAAGTAGAGAAAGAAGTAAGAAAGAAGTAAGAATGAAGTAGAGAAAGAAGTAAGAAAGAAGTAAGAAAGAAGTACGAAAGAAGTAAGAAAGAAGTAAGAAAGAAGTAAGAAAGAAGGAAGAAAGAAGAAAGAAGTAAGAAAGAAGTAAGAAAGAAGAAAGAAAGAAGTAAGAAAGAAGAAAGAAAGAAGTAAGAAAGAAACAAGAAAGAAGTAGAGAAAGAAGTAAGAAAGAAGTAAGAAAGAAGTAAGAAAGAAGTAAGAAAGAAGTAAGAAAGAAGTAAGAAAGAAAGAAGAAAGAAAGAAGAAAGAAGAAAGAAAGAAAGAAAGAAAGAACAAAGAAAGAAGAAAGAAGAAAGAAAGAAGAAAGAAGAAAGAAGAAAGAAAGAAAGAGGAAAGAAAGAAGAAAGAAAGAAGAAAGAAAGAAGAAAGAAAGAAGAAAGAAATAAGAAAGAAAGAGAGAAGAAAGAAAGAAAGAAGAAAGAAAGAAGAAAGAAAGAGAGAAGAAAGAAAGAAGAAAGAAAGTAGAAAGAAAGAAAGAAGAAGGAAAGTAGAAAGAAAGAAAGAAGAAAGAAAGAAAGAAGAAAGAAAGAAGAAGGAAAGAAGAAAGAAAGAATAAAAAAAGAAGACAGAAAGAAAGAAGAAAGAAAGAAGAAAGAAAGAAGAAAAAAAGAAGAAAGAATGAAGAAAGAAAGAGAGAAGTAAGAAAGAAGAAAGAAAGAAGAAAGAGAGAAGAAAGAGAGAAGAAAGAAAGAAGAAAGAACGAAGTAAGAAAGAAGTAAGAAAGAAGTAAGAAAGAAGTAAGAAGGAATGAAGAAAGGAGCAAGAAAGAAGAAAAAAGTAAGAAAGACGTAAGAAAGAAGTAAGAAAGAAGTAAGAAAGAAGTAACAAAGAAAGAAGAAAGAAGTAAGAAACAAAGAAGGAAGAAAGAAGAAAGAAAGAAGAAAGAAAGAAGTAAGAAAGAAGTTAGAAAGAAGTAAGAAAGAAGTAAGTAAGAATTAAGAAAGAAAGAAGAAAGAAAGAAGAAAGAAAGAAGTTAGAAAGAAGTAAGAAAGAAGTAAGAAAGAAGTAAGAAAGAAAGAAGTAAGAAGTAAGGAGGAATGAAGAAAGAAGTAAGAAAGAAGTAAGAAAGAAGTAAGAAAGAAGTAAGAAAGAAGCAAGAAAGAAGTAAGAAAGAAAGAAGAAAGAAGTAAGAAAGAAGTAAGAAAGTAGTAAGAAAGAAGAAAGAAAGAAGTAAGAAAGAAGAAAGAAAGAAGTAAGAAAGAAGTAAGAAAGAAGTAAGAAAGAAGTAAGAAAGAAGTTAGAAAGAAGTAAGAAAGAAGTAAGAAAGAAGTAAGAAAGAAAGAAGAAAGAAAGAAGAAAGAAAGAAGAAAGAAGAAAGAAGTAAGAAAGAAGAAAGAAGTAAGAAAGAAGAAAGAAAGAAGAAAGAAGAAAGAAAAAAAGAAGAAAGAAAGAAGAAAGAAAGAAGAAAGAAAGAAGAAAGAAAGAAGAAAGAAAGATAGAAGACAGAATGAAGAAAGAAAGAAGAAAGAAAGAAGAAAGAAAGAAAGAAGAAAGAAAGAAAGAAAGAAAGAAAGAAAGAAAGAAGAAAGAATGAAGAAAGAAAGAAGAAAGAAAGAAAGAAGTAAGAAAGAAATAAGAAAGAAAGAAAGAAGAAAGAAAGAAGAAAGAAATAAGAAAGAAAGAACAAAGAAAGAAGAAAGAAAGAAGAAAGAAGGAAGAAAGAAATAAGAAAGAAAGAAAGAAGTAAGAAAGAAGTAAGAAAGAAGTAAGAAAGAAGTTAGAAAGAAGTAAGAAAGAAGTAAGAAAGATTTAAGAAAGAAAGAAGAAAGAAAGAAGAAAGAAAGAAAGAAGAAAGAAGTAACAAAGAAAGAAAGAAGAAAGAAAGAAAGAAGAAAGAAAGAAAGAAAGAAAGAAGAAAGAATGAAGAAAGAAAGAAGAAAGGAAGAAAGAAGTAAGAAAGAAGTAAGAAAGAAAGAAAGAAGAAAGAAAGAAGAAAGAAAGAAGAAAGAAAGAAGAAAGAAAGAAGAAAGAAAGAAGAAAGAAGGAAGAAAGAAATAAGAAAGAAAGAAAGAAGTAAGAAAGAAGAAAGAAAGAAGTAAGAAAGAAGTAAGAAAGAAGTAAGAAAGAAGAAAGAAGTTAGAAAGAAGTAAGAAAGAAGTAAGAAAGAAGTAAGAAAGAAAGAAGAAAGAAAGAAGAAAGAAAGAAGAAAGAAGAAAGAAGTAAGAAAGAAGAAAGAAGTAAGAAAGAAGAAAGAAAGAAGAAAGAAGAAAGAAAAAAAGAAGAAAGAAATAAGAAAGAAAGAAGAAAGAAAGAAGAAAGAAAGAAGAAAGAAAGAAGAAAGAAAGAAGAAAGAAAGAAGAAAGAAAGAAGAAAGAAAGAAGAAAGAAAGAAAGAAGAAAGAAAGAAAGAAAGAAATAAAGAAGAAAGAATGAAGAAAGAAAGAAGAAAGAAGTAAGAAAGAAGTAAGAAAGAATAAGAAAGAAAGAAGAAAGAAAGAAGAAAGAAAGAAGAAAGAAAGAAAGAAAGAAGAAAGAAAGAAGAAAGAAGAAAGAAAGAAGAAAGAAGAAAGAAAGAAAGAAGAAAGAAAGAAGAAAGAAAGAAGAAAGAAAGAGAGAAGAAAGAAAGAAGAAAGAAAGAAGAAAGAAAGAGAGAAGAAAGAAAGAAGAAAGAAAGTAGAAAGAAAGAAAGAAGAAAGAAAGAAAGAAAGGAGAAAGAAAGTAGAAAGAAAGAAGTAAGAAAGAAGAAAGAAAGAAGAAAGAAAGAAGAAAGAAAGAAGAAAGAAAGAAAGAGGAAAGAAAGAAGAAATACAGAAGAAAGGAAGAAGAAAGAAAGAGAGAAGAAAGAGAGAAGAAAGAAAGAAGAAAGAAAGAAGAAAGAGAGAAGAAAGAGAGAAGAAAGAAAGAAGAAAGAAAGGAGAAATTAGAAAGGAAGAAGAAAGAAATAAGAAAGAAACAAATAAGAAAGAAAAAAGAAATAAAGAAAAAAGAAAGAAGAAAGAAAGAAGAAAGAAAGAAGGAAGAAAGAAAGAAGAAAGAAAGAAGAAAGAAAGAAGAAAGAGAGAAGAAAGAGAGAAGATAGAGAGAAGAAAGAAATAAGTAAGAAAGAAGTAAGAAAGAAGTAAGAAAGAAGAAAGAAAAAAGTAAGAAAGAAGTAAGAAAGAAGTAAGAAAGAAGAAAGAAAGAAGTAAGAAAGAAGAAAGAAAGAAGTAAGAAAGAAGTAAGAAAGAAAGAAGAAAGAAGTAAGAAAGAAGTAAGAAAGAAGTTAGAAAGAAGTAAGAAAGAAGTAAGAAAGAAAGAAGTAAGAAGTAAGGAGGAATGAAGAAAGAAGTAAGAAAGGAGTAAGAAAGAAGTAAGAAAGAAGTAAGAAAGAAGTAAGAAAGAAAGAAGAAAGAAGTAAGAAAGAAGTAAGAAAGAAGTAAGAAAGAAGTAAGAAAGAAGTAAGAAAGAAGTAAGAAAGAAGTAAGAAAGAAAGAAGAAGGAAAGAAAGAAGTAAGAAAGAAGTAAGAAAGAAGTAAGAAAGAAGAAAGAAAGAAGAAAGAAAGAAGAAAGAAATAATAAAGAAAGAAGAAAGAAAGAGAGAAGAAAAAAAGAAGAAAGAAGAAAGGTAGAAGAAAGAAAGAAAGAAAGAACAAAGAAAGAACGAAGAAAGAAAGAAGAAAGAAGAAAGAAAGAATAAAAAAGAAATAAGAAAGAAAGAAGAAAGAAAGTAGAAAAAAAGAAAGAAAGAAGAAAGAAAGAAGAAAGAAAGAAGTAAGAAAGAAAGAAGAAAGAAGTAGAGAAAGAAGTAAGAAAGAAGTAAGAATGAAGTAGAGAAAGAAGTAAGAAAGAAGTAAGAAAGAAGTAAGAAAGAAGTACGAAAGAAGTAAGAAAGAAGTAAGAAAGAAGTAAGAAAGAAGGAAGAAAGAAGAAAGAAGTAAGAAAGAAGTAAGAAAGAAGAAAGAAAGAAGTAAGAAAGAAGAAAGAAAGAAGTAAGAAAGAAACAAGAAAGAAGTAGAGAAAGAAGTAAGAAAGAAGTAAGAAAGAAGTAAGAAAGAAGTAAGAAAGAAGTAAGAAAGAAAGAAGAAAGAAAGAAGAAAGAAGAAAGAAAGAAAGAAGGAAAGAAAGAACAAAGAAAGAAGAAAGAAGAAAGAAAGAAGAAAGAAGAAAGAAGAAAGAAAGAAAGAGGAAAGAAAGAAGAAAGAAAGAAGAAAGAAAGAAGAAAGAAAGAAGAAAGAAATAAGAAAGAAAGAGAGAAGAAAGAAAGAAAGAAGAAAGAAAGAAGAAAGAAAGAGAGAAGAAAGAAAGAAGAAAGAAAGTAGAAAGAAAGAAAGAAGAAGGAAAGTAGAAAGAAAGAAAGAAGAAAGAAAGAAAGAAGAAAGAAAGAAGAAGGAAAGAAGAAAGAAAGAATAAAAAAAGAAGACAGAAAGAAAGAAGAAAGAAAGAAAGAAGAAAGAAAGAAGAAAAAAAGAAGAAAGAATGAAGAAAGAAAGAGAGAAGTAAGAAAGAAGAAAGAAAGAAGAAAGAGAGAAGAAAGAGAGAAGAAAGAAAGAAGAAAGAACGAAGTAAGAAAGAAGTAAGAAAGAAGTAAGAAAGAAGTAAGAAGGAATGAAGAAAGGAGCAAGAAAGAAGAAAAAAGTAAGAAAGACGTAAGAAAGAAGTAAGAAAGAAGTAAGAAAGAAGTAACAAAGAAAGAAGAAAGAAGTAAGAAACAAAGAAGGAAGAAAGAAGAAAGAAAGAAGAAAGAAAGAAGTAAGAAAGAAGTTAGAAAGAAGTAAGAAAGAAGTAAGTAAGAATTAAGAAAGAAAGAAGAAAGAAAGAAGAAAGAAAGAAGTTAGAAAGAAGTAAGAAAGAAGTAAGAAAGAAGTAAGAAAGAAAGAAGTAAGAAGTAAGGAGGAATGAAGAAAGAAGTAAGAAAGAAGTAAGAAAGAAGTAAGAAAGAAGTAAGAAAGAAGCAAGAAAGAAGTAAGAAAGAAAGAAGAAAGAAGTAAGAAAGAAGTAAGAAAGTAGTAAGAAAGAAGAAAGAAAGAAGTAAGAAAGAAGAAAGAAAGAAGTAAGAAAGAAGTAAGAAGTAAGAAAGAAGTAAGAAAGAAGTTAGAAAGAAGTAAGAAAGAAGTAAGAATGAAGTAAGAAAGAAAGAAAGAAGAAAGAAAGAAGAAAGAAAGAAGAAAGAAAGAAGAAAGAAAGAAGAAAGAAAGAAGAAAGAAGGAAGAAAGAAATAAGAAAGAAAGAAAGAAGTAAGAAAGAAGTAAGAAAGAAGTAAGAAAGAAGTTAGAAAGAAGTAAGAAAGATTTAAGAAAGAAAGAAGAAAGAAAGAAGAAAGAAAGAAAGAAGAAAGAAGTAACAAAGAAAGAAAGAAGAAAGAAAGAAGAAAGAAAGAAAGAAGAAAGAAAGAAAGAAGAAAGAAAGAAGAAATAAAGAAGAAAGAAAGAAGAAAGAAATAAGGAAGAAAGAAGAAAGAAAGAAGAAAGAAAGAAGAAGGAAAGAAAGAAGTAAGAAAGAAGTAAGAAAGAAGTAAGAAAGAAGTAAGAAAGAAGTTAGAAAGAAGTTAGAAAGAAGTAAGAAATAAGTAAGAAAGAAGTAAGAAAGAAGTAAGAAAGAAAGAAGAAAGAAAGAATAAAGAAAGAAAGAAGAAACTAGAAAGAAGTAAGAAAGAAGGAAGAAAGAAGAAAGATAGAATAAAGAAAGAAGAAAGAAAGAAGAAAGAAAGAAGAAAGAAAGAGAGAAGAAAGAAAGAAGAAAGAAAGAAGAAAGAGAGAAGAAAGAGAGAAGAAAGAAGAAAGAAAGAAGAAAGAAGAAAGAAAGAAGAAAGAAAGAAAGAAAGAACAAAGAAAGAACGAAGAAAGAAAGAAGAAAGAAGAAAGAAAGAATAAAGAAGAAAGAAAAAAGAAAGAAGAAAGAAAGAAGAAAGAAGAAAGAAGTAAGAAAGAAGTAAGAAAGAAGAAAGATAGAAGAAAGAGAGAAGAAAGAAAGAAGAAAGAAAGAAGAAAGAAAGAGAGAAGAAAGAAAGAAGAAAGAAAGAAGAAAGAAAGAAGAAAGAGAGAAGAAAGAAAGAAGAAAGAAGAAAGAAAGAATAAAGAAGAAAGAAGAATGAAAGGAGAAAGAAAGTAGAAAAAAGAAAGAAAGAAGAAAGAAAGAAAGAAAGAAGAAAGAAAGAAGGAAGAAAGAAGAAAGAAAGATGTTAGAAAGAAGTAAGAAAGAAGTAAGAAAGAATTAAGAAAGAAGTAAGAAAGAAGTAAGAAAGAAGTAAGAAATAAAGAACAAAGAAGTAAGAAAGAAGTAAGAAAGAAGTAAGAAAGAAAAAAAGAAAGAAAGAAGAAAGAAGTAAGAAACAAAGAAGAAAGAAAGAAGAAAGAAAGAAGAAAGAATGAAGAAAGAAAGAAGTTAGAAAGAAGTAAGAAAGAAGTAAGAAAGAAGTAAGAAAGAAAGAAGAAAGAAAGAAGAAAGAAAGAAGAAAGAAAGAAGAAAGAAAGAAAGAAAGAACAAAGAAAGAAGAAAGAAGAAAGAAAGAAGAAAGAAGAAAGAAAGAAAGAAGAAACAAAGAAGAAAGAAAGAAGAAAGAAAGAGAGAAGAAACAAAGAAGAAATAAAGAAGAAAGAAAGAGAGAAGAAAGAAAGAAGAAAGAAAGTAGAAAGAAAGAAAGAAGAAAGAAAGAAAGAAAGGAGAAAGAAAGAAGAAAGAAAGAAGAAAGAAAGAAGAAAGAAAGAGAGAAGAAAGAGAGAAGAAAGAAAGAAGAAAGAAAGAAGAAGGAAAGAAAGAAGTAAGAAAGAAGTAAGAAAGAAGTAAGAAAGAAGTAAGAAAGAAGTTAGAAAGAAGTAAGAAAGAAGTAAGAAAGAAGAAAGATAGAAGAAAGAAAGAAGAAAAAAAGAAGTTAGAAAGAAGTAAGAAAGAAGTAAGAAAGAAGCAAGAAAGATTTTAGAAAGAAGTAAGAAAGAATTAAGAAAGAAGTAAGAAAGAAGTAAGAAAGAAGTAAGAAAGAAGCAAGAAAGAAAGAAGAATGAAGTAAGAAATAAGTAAGAAAGAAGTAAGAAAGAAGTAAGAAAGAAAGAAGTAAGAAAGAAGTAAGAAAGAAGTAAGAAAGAAGTAAGAAAGAAAGAAGAAAGAAGAAAGAAAAAAGAAAGAAAAAAGTAAGAAAGAAGTAAGAAAGAAGTAAGAAAGAAGTAAGAAAGAAGTAAGAAATAAAGAAGAAAGAAGTAAGAAAGAAGAAAGAAAGAAGTTAGAAAGAAGAACGAAAGAAGAACGAAAGAAGAAAGAAAGAAGAAAGAAAGAAAGAAGAAAGAAAGAAGAAAGAAAGAAGAAAGAAAGAAGATAGAAAGAAGAAAGAAAGAGAGAAGAAAGTGAGAAGAAAGAAAGAAGAAAGAAAGAAGAAAATAGAAAGAAAGAAGAAAGAAAGAAGAAAGAAAGAAAGAAGAAAGAAAAAAGAAATAAAGAAAAAAGAAAGAAGAAAGTAAGAAGAAAGAAAGAAGGAAGAAAGAAAGAAGAAAGAAAGAAGAAAGAAAGAAGAAAGAGAGAAGAAAGAGAGAAGAAAGAGAGAAGAAAGAAATAAGTAAGAAAGAAGTAAGAAAGTAGTAAGAAAGAAGTAAGAAAGAAGTAAGAAAGAAGTAAGAAAGAAGAAAGAAAGAAGTAAGAAAGAAGAAAGAAAGAAGTAAGAAAGAAGTAAGAAAGAAGCAAGAAAGAAGTAAGAAAGAAGTAAGAAGGAGAGAAGAAAGAAGTAAGAAAGAAGTAAGAAAGAAGTACGAAAGAAGTACGAAAGAAGTAAGAAAGAAGTAATAAAGAAGTAAGAAAGAAGTAAGAAAGAAGTTAGAAAGAAGTAAGAAAGAATTAAGAAAGAAGTAATAAAGAAAGAAGTAATAAAGAAGTAAGAAAGAAGTAAGAAAGAAAGAAGAAAGAAACAAGAAAGAAAGAAGTTAGAAAGAAGTAAGAAAGAAGTAAGAAAGAAGTAAGAAAGAAAGAAGTAAGAAAGAAGTAAGAAAGAAGTAAGAAAGAAAGAAGAAAGAAAGAAAGATGTTAGAAAGAAGTAAGAAAGAAGAAAAAAAGAAGTAAGAAAGAAGTTAGAAAGAAGTAAGTAAGAAGTAAAAAGAAGTTAGAAAGAAGTAAGAAAGAAGTAAGAAGGAATGAAGAAAGAAAGAAGAAAGAAAGAAGTAAGAAAGAAAGAAGAAAGAAAGAAAGAAAGAAGTTAGAAATAAGTAAGAAAGAAGAAAAGAAGAAGTAAGAAAAAGTTAGAAAGAAGTAAGAAAGAAATAAGAAAGAAGTTAGAAAGTAGTTAGAAAGAATTTAGAAATAAGAAAGAAAGAAGAAAGGAAGAAGAAAGAAAGAAAGAAGTAAGAAAGAAGTAAGAAAGAAGTAAGAAAGAAAGAAGAAAGAAAGAAGAAAGAGAAAAGAAAGAGAGAAGAAAGAGAGAAGAAAGAAAGAAGAAAGAAAGAAGTAAGAAAGAAGTAAGAAAGAAGTAAGAAAGAAAGAAGAAAGAAGTAAGAAACAAAGAAGAAAGAAAGAAGAAAGAAAGAAGAAAGAAAGAAGATAGAAAGAAGTAAGAAAGAAGTAAGAAAGAAGTAAGAAAGAAGTAAGAAAGAAGTTAGAAAGAAGTAAGAAAGAAGTAAGAAAGAAGTAAGAAAGAAAGAAGTAAGAAAGAAGTAAGAAAGAATTAAGAAAGAAAGAAGAAAGAAAGAAGAAAGAAAGAAGTTAGAAAGAAGTAAGAAAGAAGTAAGAAAGAAGTAAGAAAGAAAGAAGTAAGAAGTAAGGAGGAATGAAGAAAGAAGTAAGAAATAAGTAAGAAAGAAGTAAGAAAGAAGTAAGAAAGAAGTAAGAAAGAAGTAAGAAAGAAGAAAGAAAGAAGAAAGAAGAATAAAGAAGTAAGAAAGAAGTAAGAAAGAAGAAAGACATAAGAAAGAAAGAAGAAAGAATAAAGAAAGAAGAAAGAGAGAAGAAAAAAAGAAGAAAGAAGAAAGGTAGAAGAAAGAAAGAAAGAAAGAACAAAGAAAGAACAAAGAAAGAAAGAAGAAAGAAGAAAGAAAGAAGAATGAAAGTAGAAAAAAAGAAAGAAAGAAGAAAGAAAGAAAGAAAGAATAAAGAAAGAAGAAAGAAAGAAGAAAGAAAGAAGAAAGAAAGAAAGAAGAAAGAAAGAATAAAGAAAGAAAGAAGAAAGAAAGAAGAAAGAAAGAAGTAAGAAAGAAGTAACAAAGAAGTAAGAAAGAAAGAAGAAAGAAGTAGAGAAAGAAGTAAGAAAGAAGCAAGAAAGAAGTACGAAAGAAGTAAGAAAGAAGTAAGAAAGAAGTAAGAAAGAAGTAAGAAAGAAGTAAGAAAGAAGAAAGAAAGAAGTAAGAAAGAAGAAAGAAAGAAGTAAGAAAGAAGTAAGAAAGAAGTAAGAAAGAAGTAAGAAAGAAAAAACAAAGGAGTAGAGAAAGAAGTAAGAAAGAAGTAAGAAAGAAGTACGAAAGAAGTAAGAAAGAAGTAAGAAAGAAAGAAGTAAGAAAGAAGTAAGAAAGAAGTAAGAAAGAAGTAAGAAAGAAGAAAGAAAGAAAGAAGAAAGAAGTAAGAAAGAAGTAAGAAAGAAGTAAGAAAGAAGTACGAAAGAATTAAGAAAGAAGTGAGAAAGAAGTAAGAATGAAGTAAGTAAGAAAAAAGAAAGATAGAAGAAAGAAAGAAGAAAAAAAGAAGTTAGAAAGAAGTCAGAAAGAAGTAAGAAAGAAGCAAGAAAGATTTTAGAAAGAAGTAAGAAATAAGTAAGAAAGAAGTAAGAAAGATGTTAGAAAGAAGTAAGAAAGAAGTAAGAAAGAATTAAGAAAGAAGTAAGAAATAAGTAAGAAAGAAGTAAGAAAGAAGTAAGAAAGAAAGAAGTAAGAAAGAAGTAAGAAAGAAGTAAGAAAGAAGTAAAAAGAAGTAAGAAAGAAAGAAGGAAGAAGAAAGAAAAAAGAAAGAAAGAAGTAAGAAAGAAGTAAGAAAGAAGTAAGAAAGAAGTAAGAAAGAAGTAAGAAAAAAAGAAGAAAGAAGTAAGAATGAAGAAAGAAAGAAGTTAGAAAGAAGTAATAACGAAGTAAGAAAGAAGTAATAAAGAAGTTAGAAATTAGTAAGAAAGAAGTAAGAAAGAAGTAAGAAAAAAGTAAGAAAGAAAGAAGAAAGAAAGAGGAAAGAAGTAAGAAAGAAGTTAGAAAGAAGTAAGAAAGAAAGAAGAAAGAAAGAAGAAAGAAAGAAGAAAGAAAAAAAGAACAAAGAAAGAAAGAAGAAAGAAAGAAGAAAGAAAGAAGAAAGAAAGAAGAAAGAAAGAAGAATGAAAGACGAAAGAAAGAAGAAGGAAAGAAAGAAGTTAGAAATAAGTAAGAAAGAAGTAAGAAGGAAGTAAGAAAGAAAGAAGTAAGAAGTAAGGAGGAATGAAGAAAGAAGTAAGAAAGAAGTAAGAAGGAAGTAAGAAAGAAGTAAGAAAGAAGTAAGAAAGAAAGAAGAAAGAAGTAAGAAAGAAGTAAGAAAGAAGTAAGAAAGAAGTAAGAAAGAAGTAAGAAAGAAGAAAGAAAGAAGAAAGAAGAAAGAAAGAAGTAAGAAAGAAGTAAGAAAGAAGTAAGAAAGAAGAAAGAAAGAAGAAAGAAGAAGAAAGAATAAAGAAAGAAGAAAGAAAGATAGAAGAAAAAAAGAAGAAAGAAGAAAGGTAGAAGAAAGAAAGAAAGAAAGATCAAAGAAAGAACGAAGAAAGAAAGAAGAAAGAAGAAAGAAAGAAGAAAGAAGAAAGAAGAAAGAAAGAAGAAAGAAAGTAGAAAAAAAGAAAGAAAGAAGAAAGAAAGAAAGAAAGAAGAAAGAAAGAAGAAAGAAAGAAGAAAGAAAGAAAGAAGAAAGAAAGAAGTAAGAAAGAATTAACAAAGAAGTAAGAAAGAAAGAAGAAAGAAGTAGAGAAAGAAGTAAGAAAGAAGTAAGAAAGAAGTAAGAAAGAAGTACGAAAGAAGTTAGAAAGAAGTAAGAAAGAATTAAGAAAGAAGCAAGAAAGATTTTAGAAAGAAGTGAGAAAGAATTAAGAAAGAAGTAAGAATGATGTTAGAAAGAAGTAAGAAAGAAGTAAGAAAGAATTAAGAAAGAAGTTAGAAATAAGTAAGAAAGAAGTAAGAAAGAAGTAAGAAAGAAGTAAGAAAGAAGTAAGAAAGAAGTAAGAAAGAAATAAAAAGAAGTAAGAAAGAAAGAAGGAAGAAGAAAGAAAAAGAAAGAAAGAAGTAAGAAAGAAGTAAGAAAGAAGTAAGAAAGAAGTAAGAAAAAAAGAAGAAAGAAGTAAGAAAGAAGAAAGAAAGAAGTTAGAAAGAAGTAATAACGAAGTAAGAAAGAAGAAAGAAAGAAGAAAGAAAGAAGAAAGAAAGACGAAAGAAAGAAGAAGGAAAGAAAGAAGAAAGAAAGAAGAAAGAAAGAAGAAAGAAAGAAGAAAGAAAGAGAGAAGAAAGAAAGAAGAAAGAAAGTAGAAAGAAAGGAAGAATGAAGAAAGAAAGAAAGAAGAAAGAAAGAAGAAAGAAAGAAGAAAGAAAGAAGAAAGAAAGAAGAAAGAAAGAAGGAAGAAAGAAGGAAGAAAGAAAGAAGAAAGAAAGAAGAAAGAAAGAAGAAAGAAAGAAGTTAGAAAGAAGTAAGAAAGAAGTAAGAAAGAAGTTAGAAAGAAGTAAGAAAGAATTAAGAAAGAAGTAATAAAGAAAGAAGTAATAAAGAAGTAAGAAAGAAGTAAGAAAGAAAGAAGAAAGAAAGAAGTTAGAAAGAAGTAAGAAAGAAGTAAGAAAGAAGTAAGAAAGAAAGAAGTAAGAAAGAAGTAAGAAAGAAGTAAGAAAGAAAGAAGAAAGAAAGAAAGAAAGATGTTAGAAAGAAGTAAGAAAGAAGAAAAAAAGAAGTAAGAAAGAAGTTAGAAAGAAGTAAGTAAGAAGTAAAAAGAAGTTAGAAAGAAGTAAGAAAGAAGTAAGAAGGAATGAAGAAAGAAAGAAGAAAGAAAGAAGTAAGAAAGAAAGAAGAAAGAAAGAAAGAAAGAAGTTAGAAAGAAGTAAGAAAGAAGAAAAGAAGAAGTAAGAAAAAGTTAGAAAGAAGTAAGAAAGAAATAAGAAAGAAGTTAGAAAGTAGTTAGAAAGAATTTAGAAATAAGAAAGAAAGAAGAAAGGAAGAAGAAAGAAAGAAAGAAGTAAGAAAGAAAGAAGAAAGAAAGAAGAAAGAGAAAATAAAGAGAGAAGAAAGAGAGAAGAAAGAAAGAAGAAAGAAAGAAGTAAGAAAGAAGTAAGAAAGAAGTAAGAAAGAAAGAAGAAAGAAGTAAGAAAAAAAGAAGAAAGAAAGAAAAAAGAAAGAAGAAAGAAAGAAGATAGAAAGAAGTAAGAAAGAAGTAAGAAAGAAGTAAGAAAGAAGTTAGAAAGAAGTAAGAAAGAAGTAAGAAAAAGTAAGAAAGAAAGAAGTAAGAAAGAAGTAAGAAAGAATTAAGAAAGAAAGAAGAAAGAAAGAAGAAAGAAAGAAGTTAGAAAGAAGTAAGAAAGAAGTAAGAAAGAAGTAAGAAAGAAGTAAGAAAGAAGTAAGAAAGAAGTAAGAAAGAAGTAAGAAAGAAGAAAGAAAGAAGAAAGAAGAATAAAGAAGTAAGAAAGAAGTAAGAAAGAAGAAAGACAGAAGAAAGAAAGAAGAAAGAAGAAAGAGAGAAGAAAAAAAGAAGAAAAAAAGAAGAAAGAAGAAAGGTAGAAGAAAGAAAGAAAGAAAGAACAAAGAAAGAACAAAGAAAGAAAGAAGAATGAAGAAAGAAAGAATAAAGAAGAAAGAAGAAAGAAAGAAGAATGAAAGTAGAAAAAAAGAAAGAAAGAAGAAAGAAAGAAAGAAAGAAGAAAGAAAGAAGAAAGAAAGAAGAAAGAAAGAAGAAAGAAAGAAGAAAGAAAGAAAGAAGAAAGAAAGAATAAAGAAAGAAAGAAGAAAGAAAGAAGAAAGAAAGAAGTAAGAAAGAAGTAACAAAGAAGTAAGAAAGAAAGAAGAAAGAAGTAGAGAAAGAAGTAAGAAAGAAGCAAGAAAGAAGTACGAAAGAAGTAAGAAAGAAGTAAGAAAGAAGTAAGAAAGAAGTAAGAAAGAAGTAAGAAAGAAGAAAGAAAGAAGTAAGAAAGAAGAAAGAAAGAACTAAGAAAGAAGTAAGAAAGAATTAAGAAAGAAGTAAGAAAGAAAAAACAAAGGAGTAGAGAAAGAAGTAAGAAAGAAGTAAGAAAGAAGTACGAAAGAAGTAAGAGAGAAGTAAGAAAGAAAGAAGTAAGAAAGAAGTAAGAAAGAAGTAAGAAAGAAGTAAGAAAGAAGAAAGAAAGAAAGAAGAAAGAAGTAAGAAAGAAGTAAGAAAGAAGTAAGAAAGAAGTACGAAAGAATTAAGAAAGAAGTGAGAAAGAAGTAAGAATGAAGTAAGTAAGAAAAAAGAAAGATAGAAGAAAGAAAGAAGAAAAAAAGAAGTTAGAAAGAAGTCAGAAAGAAGTAAGAAAGAAGCAAGAAAGATTTTAGAAAGAAGTAAGAAAGAAGTAAGAAAGAAGTAAGAAAGATGTTAGAAAGAAGTAAGAAAGAAGTAAGAAAGAATTAAGAAAGAAGTAAGAAATAAGTAAGAAAGAAGTAAGAAAGAAGTAAGAAAGAAAGAAGTAAGAAAGAAGTAAGAAAGAAGTAAGAAAGAAGTAAAAAGAAGTAAGAAAGAAAGAAGGAAGAAGAAAGAAAAAAGAAAGAAAGAAGTAAGAAAGAAGTAAGAAAGAAGTAAGAAAGAAGTAAGAAAGAAGTAAGAAAAACAGAAGAAAGAAGTAAGAATGAAGAAAGAAAGAAGTTAGAAAGAAGTAATAACGAAGTAAGAAAGAAGTAATAAAGAAGTTAGAAAGAAGTAAGAAAGAAGTAAGAAAGAAGTAAGAAAAAAGTAAGAAAGAAAGAAGAAAGAAAGAGGAAAGAAGTAAGAAAGAAGTTAGAAAGAAGTAAGAAACAAAGAAGAAAGAAAGAAGAAAGAAAGAAGAAAGAAAAAAAGAACAAAGAAAGAAAGAAGAAAGAAAGAAGAAAGAAAGAAGAAAGAAAGAAGAAAGAAAGAAGAATGAAAGACGAAAGAAAGAAGAAGGAAAGAAAGAAGTTAGAAATAAGTAAGAAAGAAGTAAGAAGGAAGTAAGAAAGAAAGAAGTAAGAAGTAAGGAGGAATGAAGAAAGAAGTAAGAAAGAAGTAAGAAGGAAGTAAGAAAGAAGTAAGAAAGAAGTAAGAAAGAAGTAAGAAAGAAAGAAGAAAGAAGTAAGAAAGAAGTAAGAAAGAAGTAAGAAAGAAGTAAGAAAGAAGTTAGAAATAAGTAAGAAAGAAGTAAGAAAGAAGTAAGAAAGAAGTAAGAAAGAAGTAAAAAGAAGTAAGAAAGAAAGAAGGAAGAAGAAAGAAAAAAGAAAGAAAGAAGTAAGAAAGAAGTAAGAAATAAGTAAGAAAGAAGTAAGAAAGAAGTAAGAAAAAAAGAAGAAAGAAGTAAGAAAGAAGAAAGAAAGAAGTTAGAAAGAAGTAATAACGAATTAAGAAAGAAGAAAGAAAGAAGAAAGAAAGACGAAAGAAAGAAGAAGGAAAGAAAGAAGAAAGAAAGAAGAAAGAAACAAGAAAGAAAGAAGAAAGAAAGAAGAAAGAAAGAAGAAAGAAAGAAGAAAGAAAGAAGGAAGAAAGAAGGAAGAAAGAAAGAAGAAAGAAAGAAGAAAGAAAGAAGTTAGAAAGAAGTAAGAAAGAAGTAAGAAAGAAGTTAGAAAGAAGTAAGAAAGAAGTAAGAAGGAATGAAGAAAGAAAGAAGAAAGAAAGAAGTAAGAAAGATTTAAGAAAGAAAGAAGAAAGAAAGAAGAAAGAAAGAAAGAAGAAAGAAGTAACAAAGAAAGAAAGAAGAAAGAAAGAAAGAAGAAAGAAAGAAAGAAAGAAAGAAGAAAGAATGAAGAAAGAAAGAAGAAAGGAAGAAAGAAGTAAGAAAGAAGTAAGAAAGAAAGAAAGAAGAAAGAAAGAAGAAAGAAAGAAGAAAGAAAGAAGAAAGAAAGAAGAAAGAAAGAAGAAAGAAGAAGAAAGAAATAAGAAAGAAAGAAGAAGTAAGAAAGAAGAACGAAAGAAGTAAGAAAGAGTAGAAAGAAGTAAGAAAGAAGAAAGAAGTTAGAAAGAAGTAAGAAAGAAGTAAGAAAGAAAGAAAGAAGAAAGAAAAAAGAAAGAAATAAGAAAGAAAGAACAAAGAAAGAAGAAAGAAAGAAGAAAGAAGGAAGAAAGAAATAAGAAAGAAAGAAAGAAGTAAGAAAGAAGTAAGAAAGAAGTAAGAAAGAAGTTAGAAAGAAGTAAGAAAGAAGTAAGAAAGATTTAAGAAAGAAAGAAGAAAGAAAGAAGAAAGAAAGAAAGAAGAAAGAAGTAACAAAGAAAGAAAGAAGAAAGAAAGAAAGAAGAAAGAAAGAAAGAAAGAAAGAAGAAAGAATGAAGAAAGAAAGAAGAAAGGAAGAAAGAAGTAAGAATGAAGTAAGAAGAAAGAAAGAAGAAAGAAAGAAGAAAGAAAGAAGAAAGAAAGAAGAAAGAAAGAAGAAAGAAGGAAGAAAGAAATAAGAAAGAAAGAAAGAAGTAAGAAAGAAGTAAGAAAGAAGTAAGAAAGAAGTTAGAAAGAAGTAAGAAAGATTTAAGAAAGAAAGAAGAAAGAAAGAAGAAAGAAGAAAGAAGAAAGAAGTATCAAAGAAAGAAAGAAGAAAGAAAGAAGAAAGAAAGAAAGAAGGAGGAAAGAAAGAAAGAAGAAAGAAAGAAGAAATAAAGAAGAAAGAAAGAAGAAAGAAATAAGGAAGAAAGAAGAAAGAAAGAAGAAAGAAAGAAGAAGGAAAGAAAGAAGTAAGAAAGAAGTAAGAAAGAAGTTAGAAAGAAGTTAGAAAGAAGTAAGAAATAAGTAAGAAAGAAGTAAGAAAGAAGTAAGAAAGAAAGAAGAAAGAAAGAATAAAGAAAGAAGAAGAAACTAGAAAGAAGTAGAAAGAAGGAAGAAAGAAGAAAGATAGAATAAAGAAAGAAGAAAGAAAGAAGAAAGAAAGAAGAAAGAAAGAGAGAAGAAAGAAAGAAGAAAGAAAGAAGAAAGAGAGAAGAAAGAGAGAAGAAAGAAGAAGAAAGAAGAAAGAAGAAAGAAAGAAGAAAGAAAGAAAGAAAGAACAAAGAAAGAACGAAGAAAGAAAGAAGAAAGAAGAAAGAAAGAATAAAGAAGAAAGAAAAAAGAAAGAAGAAAGAAAGAAGAAAGAAGAAAGAAGTAAGAAAGAAGTAAGAAAGAAGAAAGATAGAAGAAAGAGAGAAGAAAGAAAGAAGAAAGAAAGAAGAAAGAAAGAGAGAAGAAAGAAGAAGAAAGAAGAAAGAAAGAATAAAGAAGAAAGAAGAATGAAAGGAGAAAGAAAGTAGAAAAAAGAAAGAAAGAAGAAAGAAAGAAAGAAAGAAGAAAGAAAGAAGGAAGAAAGAAGAAAGAAAGATGTTAGAAAGAAGTAAGAAAGAAGTAAGAAAGAATTAAGAAAGAAGTAAGAAAGAAGTAAGAAAGAAGTAAGAAATAAAGAACAAAGAAGTAAGAAAGAAGTAAGAAAGAAGTAAGGAAGAAGTAAGAAAGAAAAAAGAAAGAAAGAAGAAAGAAGTAAGAAACAAAGAAGAAAGAAAGAAGAAAGAAAGAAGAAAGAATGAAGAAAGAAGAAGTTAGAAAGAAGTAAGAAAGAAGTAAGAAAGAAGTAAGAAAGAAAGAAGAAAGAAAGAAGAAAGAAAGAAGAAAGAAAGAAGAAAGAAAGAAAGAAAGAACAAGAAAGAAGAAAGAAGAAAGAAAGAGAAGAAGAAAGAAGAAGAAAGAAAGAAGAAAGAAAGAAGAAAGAAAGAGAGAAGAAACAAAGAAGAAATAAAGAAGAAAGAAAGAGAGAAGAAAGAAAGAAGAAAGAAAGTAGAAAGAAAGAAAGAAGAAAGAAAGAAAGAAAGGAGAAAGAAAGAAGAAAGAAAGAAGAAAGAAAGAAGAAAGAAAGAGAGAAGAAAGAGAGAAGAAAGAAAGAAGAAAGAAGAAGAAGGAAAGAAAGAAGTAAGAAAGAAGTAAGAAAGAAGTAAGAAAGAAGTAAGAAAGAAGTTAGAAAGAAGTAAGAAAGAAGTAAGAAAGAAGAAAGATAGAAGAAAGAAGAAGAAAAAAAGAAGTTAGAAAGAAGTAAGAAAGAAGTAAGAAAGAAGCAAGAAAGATTTAGAAAGAAGTAAGAAAGAATTAAGAAAGAAGTAAGAAAGAAGTAAGAAAGAAGTAAGAAAGAAGCAAGAAAGAAAGAAGAATGAAGTAAGAAATAAGTAAGAAAGAAGTAGAAAGAAGTAAGAAAGAAAGAAGTAAGAAAGAAGTAAGAAAGAAGTAAGAAAGAAGTAAGAAAGAAAGAAGAAAGAAGAAAGAAAAAAGAAAGAAAAAAGTAAGAAAGAAGTAAGAAAGAAGTAAGAAAGAAGTAAGAAAGAAGTAAGAAATAAAGAAGAAAGAAGTAAGAAAGAAGAAAGAAAGAAGTTAGAAAGAAGAACGAAAGAAGAACGAAGAAGAAAGAAAGAAGAAAGAAAGAAAGAAGAAAGAAAGAAGAAAGAAAGAAGAAAGAAAGAAGAAAGAAAGAAGAAAGAAAGAGAGAAGAAAGTGAGAAGAAAGAAAGAAGAAAGAAAGAAGAAAATAGAAAGAAAGAAGAAAGAAAGAAGAAAGAAAGAAAGAAGAAAGAAAAAAGAAATAAAGAAAAAAGAAAGAAGAAGTAAGAAGAAAGAAAGAAGGAAGAAAGAAAGAAGAAAGAAAGAAGAAAGAAAGAAGAAAGAGAGAAGAAAGAGAGAGAAGTAAGAAAGAAGTAAGAAAGAAGTAAGAAAGAAGTAAGAAAGAAGTAAGAAAGAAGAAAGAAAGAAGTAAGAAAGAAGAAAGAAAGAAGTAAGAAAGAAGTAAGAAAGAAGCAAGAAAGAAGTAAGAAAGAAGTAAGAAGGAGAGAAGAAAGAAGTAAGAAAGAAGTAAGAAAGAAGTACGAAAGAAGTACGAAAGAAGTAAGAAAGAAGTAATAAAGAAGTAAGAAAGAAGTAAGAAAGAAGTTAGAAAGAAGTAAGAAAGAATTAAGAAAGAAGTAATAAAGAAAGAAGTAATAAAGAAGTAAGAAAGAAGTAAGAAAGAAAGAAGAAAGAAACAAGAAAGAAAGAAGTTAGAAAGAAGTAAGAAAGAAGTAAGAAAGAAGTAAAAAAGAAAGAAGTAAGAAAGAAGTAAGAAAGAAGTAAGAAAGAAAGAAGAAAGAAGAAAGATGTTAGAAAGAAGTAAGAAAGAAGAAAAAAAGAAGTAAGAAAGAAGTTAGAAAGAAGTAAGTAAGAAGTAAAAAGAAGTTAGAAAGAAGTAAGAAAGAAGTAAGAAGGAATGAAGAAAGAAATAAGAAAGAAAGAAGTAAGAAAGAAAGAAGAAAGAAAGAAAGAAAGAAGTTAGAAAGAAGTAAGAAAGAAGAAAAGAAGAAGTAAGAAAAAGTTAGAAAGAAGTAAGAAAGAAATAAGAAAGAAGTTAGAAAGTAGTTAGAAAGAATTTAGAAATAAGAAAGAAAGAAGAAAGGAAGAAGAAAGAAAGAAAGAAGTAAGAAAGAAGTAAGAAAGAAGTAAGAAAGAAAGAAGAAAGAAAGAAGAAAGAGAAAAGAAAGAGAGAAGAAAGAGAGAAGAAAGAAAGAAGAAAGAAAGAAGTAAGAAAGAAGTAAGAAAGAAGTAAGAAAGAAAGAAGAAAGAAGTAAGAAACAAAGAAGAAAGAAAGAAGAAAGAAAGAAGAAAGAAAGAAGATAGAAAGAAGTAAGAAAGAAGTAAGAAAGAAGTAAGAAAGAAGTTAGAAAGAAGTAAGAAAGAAGTAAGAAAGAAGTAAGAAAGAAAGAAGTAAGAAAGAAGTAAGAAAGAATTAAGAAAGAAAGAAGAAAGAAAGAAGAAAGAAAGAAGTTAGAAAGAAGTAAGAAAGAAGTAAGAAAGAAGTAAGAAAGAAAGAAGTAAGAAGTAAGGAGGAATGAAGAAAGAAGTAAGAAATAAGTAAGAAAGAAGTAAGAAAGAAGTAAGAAAGAAGTAAGAAAGAAGTAAGAAAGAAGAAAGAAAGAAGAAAGAAGAATAAAGAAGTAAGAAAGAAGTAAGAAAGAAGAAAGACATAAGAAAGAAAGAAGAAAGAATAAAGAAAGAAGAAAGAGAGAAGAAAAAAAGAAGAAAGAAGAAAGGTAGAAGAAAGAAAGAAAGAAAGAACAAAGAAAGAACAAAGAAAGAAAGAAGAAAGAAGAAAGAAAGAAGAATGAAAGTAGAAAAAAAGAAAGAAAGAAGAAAGAAAGAAAGAAAGAAGAAAGAAAGAAGAAAGAAAGAAGAAAGAAAGAAGAAAGAAAGAAGAAAGAAGGAAGAAAGAAATAAGAAAGAAAGAAAGAAGTAAGAAAGAAGTAAGAAAGAAGTAAGAAAGAAGTTAGAAAGAAGTAAGAAAGATTTAAGAAAGAAAGAAGAAAGAAAGAAGAAAGAAAGAAAGAAGAAAGAAGTATCAAAGAAAGAAAGAAGAAAGAAAGAAGAAAGAAAGAAAGAAGGAGGAAAGAAAGAAAGAAGAAAGAAAGAAGAAATAAAGAAGAAAGAAAGAAGAAAGAAATAAGGAAGAAAGAAGAAAGAAAGAAGAAAGAAAGAAGAAGGAAAGAAAGAAGTAAGAAAGAAGTAAGAAAGAAGTTAGAAAGAAGTTAGAAAGAAGTAAGAAATAAGTAAGAAAGAAGTAAGAAAGAAGTAAGAAAGAAAGAAGAAAGAAAGAATAAAGAAAGAAAGAAGAAACTAGAAAGAAGTAAGAAAGAAGGAAGAAAGAAGAAAGATAGAATAAAGAAAGAAGAAAGAAAGAAGAAAGAAAGAAGAAAGAAAGAGAGAAGAAAGAAAGAAGAAAGAAAGAAGAAAGAGAGAAGAAAGAGAGAAGAAAGAAGAAAGAAAGAAGAAAGAAGAAAGAAAGAAGAAAGAAAGAAAGAAAGAACAAAGAAAGAACGAAGAAAGAAAGAAGAAAGAAGAAAGAAAGAATAAAGAAGAAAGAAAAAAGAAAGAAGAAAGAAAGAAGAAAGAAGAAAGAAGTAAGAAAGAAGTAAGAAAGAAGAAAGATAGAAGAAAGAGAGAAGAAAGAAAGAAGAAAGAAAGAAGAAAGAAAGAGAGAAGAAAGAAAGAAGAAAGAAGAAAGAAAGAATAAAGAAGAAAGAAGAATGAAAGGAGAAAGAAAGTAGAAAAAAGAAAGAAAGAAGAAAGAAAGAAAGAAAGAAGAAAGAAAGAAGGAAGAAAGAAGAAAGAAAGATGTTAGAAAGAAGTAAGAAAGAAGTAAGAAAGAATTAAGAAAGAAGTAAGAAAGAAGTAAGAAAGAAGTAAGAAATAAAGAACAAAGAAGTAAGAAAGAAGTAAGAAAGAAGTAAGGAAGAAGTAAGAAAGAAAAAAAGAAAGAAAGAAGAAAGAAGTAAGAAACAAAGAAGAAAGAAAGAAGAAAGAAAGAAGAAAGAATGAAGAAAGAAAGAAGTTAGAAAGAAGTAAGAAAGAAGTAAGAAAGAAGTAAGAAAGAAAGAAGAAAGAAAGAAGAAAGAAAGAAGAAAGAAAGAAGAAAGAAAGAAAGAAAGAACAAAGAAAGAAGAAAGAAGAAAGAAAGAAGAAAGAAGAAAGAAAGAAGAAAGAAAGAAGAAAGAAAGAAGAAAGAAAGAGAGAAGAAACAAAGAAGAAATAAAGAAGAAAGAAAGAGAGAAGAAAGAAAGAAGAAAGAAAGTAGAAAGAAAGAAAGAAGAAAGAAAGAAAGAAAGGAGAAAGAAAGAAGAAAGAAAGAAGAAAGAAAGAAGAAAGAAAGAGAGAAGAAAGAGAGAAGAAAGAAAGAAGAAAGAAAGAAGAAGGAAAGAAAGAAGTAAGAAAGAAGTAAGAAAGAAGTAAGAAAGAAGTAAGAAAGAAGTTAGAAAGAAGTAAGAAAGAAGTAAGAAAGAAGAAAGATAGAAGAAAGAAAGAAGAAAAAAAGAAGTTAGAAAGAAGTAAGAAAGAAGTAAGAAAGAAGCAAGAAAGATTTTAGAAAGAAGTAAGAAAGAATTAAGAAAGAAGTAAGAAAGAAGTAAGAAAGAAGTAAGAAAGAAGCAAGAAAGAAAGAAGAATGAAGTAAGAAATAAGTAAGAAAGAAGTAAGAAAGAAGTAAGAAAGAAAGAAGTAAGAAAGAAGTAAGAAAGAAGTAAGAAAGAAGTAAGAAAGAAAGAAGAAAGAAGAAAGAAAAAAGAAAGAAAAAAGTAAGAAAGAAGTAAGAAAGAAGTAAGAAAGAAGTAAGAAAGAAGTAAGAAATAAAGAAGAAAGAAGTAAGAAAGAAGAAAGAAAGAAGTTAGAAAGAAGAACGAAAGAAGAACGAAAGAAGAAAGAAAGAAGAAAGAAAGAAAGAAGAAAGAAAGAAGAAAGAAAGAAGAAAGAAAGAAGAAAGAAAGAAGAAAGAAAGAGAGAAGAAAGTGAGAAGAAAGAAAGAAGAAAGAAAGAAGAAAATAGAAAGAAAGAAGAAAGAAAGAAGAAAGAAAGAAAGAAGAAAGAAAAAAGAAATAAAGAAAAAAGAAAGAAGAAAGTAAGAAGAAAGAAAGAAGGAAGAAAGAAAGAAGAAAGAAAGAAGAAAGAAAGAAGAAAGAGAGAAGAAAGAGAGAAGAAAGAGAGAAGAAAGAAATAAGTAAGAAAGAAGTAAGAAAGAAGTAAGAAAGAAGTAAGAAAGAAGTAAGAAAGAAGTAAGAAAGAAGAAAGAAAGAAGTAAGAAAGAAGAAAGAAAGAAGTAAGAAAGAAGTAAGAAAGAAGCAAGAAAGAAGTAAGAAAGAAGTAAGAAGGAGAGAAGAAAGAAGTAAGAAAGAAGTAAGAAAGAAGTACGAAAGAAGTACGAAAGAAGTAAGAAAGAAGTAATAAAGAAGTAAGAAAGAAGTAAGAAAGAAGTTAGAAAGAAGTAAGAAAGAATTAAGAAAGAAGTAATAAAGAAAGAAGTAATAAAGAAGTAAGAAAGAAGTAAGAAAGAAAGAAGAAAGAAACAAGAAAGAAAGAAGTTAGAAAGAAGTAAGAAAGAAGTAAGAAAGAAGTAAAAAAGAAAGAAGTAAGAAAGAAGTAAGAAAGAAGTAAGAAAGAAAGAAGAAAGAAAGAAAGATGTTAGAAAGAAGTAAGAAAGAAGAAAAAAAGAAGTAAGAAAGAAGTTAGAAAGAAGTAAGTAAGAAGTAAAAAGAAGTTAGAAAGAAGTAAGAAAGAAGTAAGAAGGAATGAAGAAAGAAATAAGAAAGAAAGAAGTAAGAAAGAAAGAAGAAAGAAAGAAAGAAAGAAGTTAGAAAGAAGTAAGAAAGAAGAAAAGAAGAAGTAAGAAAAAGTTAGAAAGAAGTAAGAAAGAAATAAGAAAGAAGTTAGAAAGTAGTTAGAAAGAATTTAGAAATAAGAAAGAAAGAAGAAAGGAAGAAGAAAGAAAGAAAGAAGTAAGAAAGAAGTAAGAAAGAAGTAAGAAAGAAAGAAGAAAGAAAGAAGAAAGAGAAAAGAAAGAGAGAAGAAAGAGAGAAGAAAGAAAGAAGAAAGAAAGAAGTAAGAAAGAAGTAAGAAAGAAGTAAGAAAGAAAGAAGAAAGAAGTAAGAAACAAAGAAGAAAGAAAGAAGAAAGAAAGAAGAAAGAAAGAAGATAGAAAGAAGTAAGAAAGAAGTAAGAAAGAAGTAAGAAAGAAGTTAGAAAGAAGTAAGAAAGAAGTAAGAAAGAAGTAAGAAAGAAAGAAGTAAGAAAGAAGTAAGAAAGAATTAAGAAAGAAAGAAGAAAGAAAGAAGAAAGAAAGAAGTTAGAAAGAAGTAAGAAAGAAGTAAGAAAGAAGTAAGAAAGAAAGAAGTAAGAAGTAAGGAGGAATGAAGAAAGAAGTAAGAAATAAGTAAGAAAGAAGTAAGAAAGAAGTAAGAAAGAAGTAAGAAAGAAGTAAGAAAGAAGAAAGAAAGAAGAAAGAAGAATAAAGAAGTAAGAAAGAAGTAAGAAAGAAGAAAGACATAAGAAAGAAAGAAGAAAGAATAAAGAAAGAAGAAAGAGAGAAGAAAAAAAGAAGAAAGAAGAAAGGTAGAAGAAAGAAAGAAAGAAAGAACAAAGAAAGAACAAAGAAAGAAAGAAGAAAGAAGAAAGAAAGAAGAATGAAAGTAGAAAAAAAGAAAGAAAGAAGAAAGAAAGAAAGAAAGAATAAAGAAAGAAGAAAGAAAGAAGAAAGAAAGAAGAAAGAAAGAAAGAAGAAAGAAAGAATAAAGAAAGAAAGAAGAAAGAAAGAAGAAAGAAAGAAGTAAGAAAGAAGTAACAAAGAAGTAAGAAAGAAAGAAGAAAGAAGTAGAGAAAGAAGTAAGAAAGAAGCAAGAAAGAAGTACGAAAGAAGTAAGAAAGAAGTAAGAAAGAAGTAAGAAAGAAGTAAGAAAGAAGTAAGAAAGAAGAAAGAAAGAAGTAAGAAAGAAGAAAGAAAGAAGTAAGAAAGAAGTAAGAAAGAAGTAAGAAAGAAGTAAGAAAGAAAAAACAAAGGAGTAGAGAAAGAAGTAAGAAAGAAGTAAGAAAGAAGTACGAAAGAATTAAGAAAGAAGTGAGAAAGAAGTAAGAATGAAGTAAGTAAGAAAAAAGAAAGATAGAAGAAAGAAAGAAGAAAAAAAGAAGTTAGAAAGAAGTCAGAAAGAAGTAAGAAAGAAGCAAGAAAGATTTTAGAAAGAAGTAAGAAAGAAGTAAGAAAGAAGTAAGAAAGATGTTAGAAAGAAGTAAGAAAGAAGTAAGAAAGAATTAAGAAAGAAGTAAGAAATAAGTAAGAAAGAAGTAAGAAAGAAGTAAGAAAGAAAGAAGTAAGAAAGAAGTAAGAAAGAAGTAAGAAAGAAGTAAAAAGAAGTAAGAAAGAAAGAAGGAAGAAGAAAGAAAAAAGAAAGAAAGAAGTAAGAAAGAAGTAAGAAAGAAGTAAGAAAGAAGTAAGAAAGAAGTAAGAAAAAAAGAAGAAAGAAGTAAGAATGAAGAAAGAAAGAAGTTAGAAAGAAGTAATAACGAAGTAAGAAAGAAGTAATAAAGAAGTTAGAAAGAAGTAAGAAAGAAGTAAGAAAGAAGTAAGAAAAAAGTAAGAAAGAAAGAAGAAAGAAAGAGGAAAGAAGTAAGAAAGAAGTTAGAAAGAAGTAAGAAAGAAAGAAGAAAGAAAGAAGAAAGAAAGAAGAAAGAAAAAAAGAACAAAGAAAGAAAGAAGAAAGAAAGAAGAAAGAAAGAAGAAAGAAAGAAGAAAGAAAGAAGAATGAAAGACGAAAGAAAGAAGAAGGAAAGAAAGAAGTTAGAAATAAGTAAGAAAGAAGTAAGAAGGAAGTAAGAAAGAAAGAAGTAAGAAGTAAGGAGGAATGAAGAAAGAAGTAAGAAAGAAGTAAGAAGGAAGTAAGAAAGAAGTAAGAAAGAAGTAAGAAAGAAGTAAGAAAGAAAGAAGAAAGAAGTAAGAAAGAAGTAAGAAAGAAGTAAGAAAGAAGTAAGAAAGAAGTAAGAAAGAAGAAAGAAAGAAGAAAGAAGAAAGAAAGAAGTAAGAAAGAAGTAAGAAAGAAGTAAGAAAGAAGAAAGAAAGAAGAAAGAAGAAGAAAGAATAAAGAAAGAAAGACGAAAGAAAGAAGAAGGAAAGAAAGAAGTTAGAAATAAGTAAGAAAGAAGTAAGAAGGAAGTAAGAAAGAAAGAAGTAAGAAGTAAGGAGGAATGAAGAAAGAAGTAAGAAAGAAGTAAGAAGGAAGTAAGAAAGAAGTAAGAAAGAAGTAAGAAAGAAGTAAGAAAGAAAGAAGAAAGAAGTAAGAAAGAAGTAAGAAAGAAGTAAGAAAGAAGTAAGAAAGAAGTAAGAAAGAAGAAAAAAAGAAGAAAGAAGAAAGGTAGAAGAAAGAAAGAAAGAAAGATCAAAGAAAGAACGAAGAAAGAAAGAAGAAAGAAGAAAGAAAGAAGAAAGAAGAAAGAAGAAAGAAAGAAGAAAGAAAGTAGAAAAAAAGAAAGAAAGAAGAAAGAAAGAAAGAAAGAAGAAAGAAAGAAGAAAGAAAGAAGAAAGAAAGAAGAAAGAAAGAAAGAAGAAAGAAAGAAGTAAGAAAGAATTAACAAAGAAGTAAGAAAGAAAGAAGAAAGAAGTAGAGAAAGAAGTAAGAAAGAAGTAAGAAAGAAGTAAGAAAGAAGTACGGAAGAAGTAAGAAAGAAGTATGAAAGAAAGAAGTAAGAAAGAAGTAAGAAAGAAGTACGAAAGAAGTTAGAAAGAAGTAAGAAAGAAGTAAGAAAGAAGCAAGAAAGATTTTAGAAAGAAGTGAGAAAGAATTAAGAAAGAAGTAAGAATGATGTTAGAAAGAAGTAAGAAAGAAGTAAGAAAGAATTAAGAAAGAAGTTAGAAATAAGTAAGAAAGAAGTAAGAAAGAAGTAAGAAAGAAGTAAGAAAGAAGTAAGAAAGAAGTAAGAAAGAAATAAAAAGAAGTAAGAAAGAAAGAAGGAAGAAGAAAGAAAAAAGAAAGAAAGAAGTAAGAAAGAAGTAAGAAAGAAGTAAGAAAGAAGTAAGAAAGAAGTAAGAAAAAAAGAAGAAAGAAGTAAGAAAGAAGAAAGAAAGAAGTTAGAAAGAAGTAATAACGAAGTAAGAAAGAAGAAAGAAAGAAGAAAGAAAGACGAAAGAAAGAAGAAGGAAAGAAAGAAGAAAGAAAGAAGAAAGAAAGAAGAAAGAAAGAAGAAAGAAAGAGAGAAGAAAGAAAGAAGAAAGAAAGTAGAAAGAAAGGAAGAATGAAGAAAGAAAGAAAGAAGAAAGAAAGAAGAAAGAAACAAGAAAGAAAGAAGAAAGAAAGAAGAAAGAAAGAAGAAAGAAAGTAGAAAGAAAGAAGGAAGAAAGAAAGAAGAAAGAAAGAAGAAAGAAAGAAGTTAGAAAGAAGTAAGAAAGAAGTAAGAAAGAAGTTAGAAAGAAGTAAGAAAGAATTAAGAAAGAAGTAATAAAGAAAGAAGTAATAAAGAAGTAAGAAAGAAGTAAGAAAGAAAGAAGAAAGAAACAAGAAAGAAAGAAGTTAGAAAGAAGTAAGAAAGAAGTAAGAAAGAAAGAAGTAAGAAAGAAGTAAGAAAGAAGTAAGAAAGAAAGAAGAAAGAAAGAAAGAAAGATGTTAGAAAGAAGTAAGAAAGAAGAAAAAAAGAAGTAAGAAAGAAGTTAGAAAGAAGTAAGTAAGAAGTAAAAAGAAGTTAGAAAGAAGTAAGAAAGAAGTAAGAAGGAATGAAGAAAGAAAGAAGAAAGAAAGATGTAAGAAAGAAAGAAGAAAGAAAGAAAGAAAGAAGTTAGAAAGAAGTAAGAAAGAAGAAAAGAAGAAGTAAGAAAAAGTTAGAAAGAAGTAAGAAAGAAATAAGAAAGAAGTTAGAAAGTAGTTAGAAAGAATTTAGAAATAAGAAAGAAAGAAGAAAGGAAGAAGAAAGAAAGAAAGAAGTAAGAAAGAAGTAAGAAAGAAGTAAGAAAGAAAGAAGAAAGAAAGAAGAAAGAGAAAATAAAGAGAGAAGAAAGAGAGAAGAAAGAAAGAAGAAAGAAAGAAGTAAGAAAGAAGTAAGAAAGAAGTAAGAAAGAAAGAAGAAAGAAGTAAGAAAAAAAGAAGAAAGAAAGAAAAAAGAAAGAAGAAAGAAAGAAGATAGAAAGAAGTAAGAAAGAAGTAAGAAAGAAGTAAGAAAGAAGTTAGAAAGAAGTAAGAAAGAAGTAAGAAAAAGTAAGAAAGAAAGAAGTAAGAAAGAAGTAAGAAAGAATTAAGAAAGAAAGAAGAAAGAAAGAAGAAAGAAAGAAGTTAGAAAGAAGTAAGAAAGAAGTAAGAAAGAAGTAAGAAAGAAGTAAGAAAGAAGTAAGAAAGAAGTAAGAAAGAAGTAAGAAAGAAGAAAGAAAGAAGAAAGAAGAATAAAGAAGTAAGAAAGAAGTAAGAAAGAAGAAAGACAGAAGAAAGAAAGAAGAAAGAAGAAAGAGAGAAGAAAAAAGAAGAAAAAAAGAAGAAAGAAGAAAGGTAGAAGAAAGAAAGAAAGAAAGAACAAAGAAAGAACAAAGAAAGAAAGAAGAATGAAGAAAGAAAGAATAAAGAAGAAAGAAGAAAGAAAGAAGAATGAAAGTAGAAAAAAAGAAAGAAAGAAGAAAGAAAGAAAGAAAGAAGAAAGAAAGAAGAAAGAAAGAAGAAAGAAAGAAGAAAGAAAGAAGAAAGAAAGAAAGAAGAAAGAAAGAATAAAGAAAGAAAGAAGAAAGAAAGAAGAAAGAAAGAAGTAAGAAAGAAGTAACAAAGAAGTAAGAAAGAAAGAAGAAAGAAGTAGAGAAAGAAGTAAGAAAGAAGCAAGAAAGAAGTACGAAAGAAGTAAGAAAGAAGTAAGAAAGAAGTAAGAAAGAAGTAAGAAAGAAGTAAGAAAGAAGAAAGAAAGAAGTAAGAAAGAAGAAAGAAAGAACTAAGAAAGAAGTAAGAAAGAATTAAGAAAGAAGTAAGAAAGAAAAAACAAAGGAGTAGAGAAAGAAGTAAGAAAGAAGTAAGAAAGAAGTACGAAAGAAGTAAGAGAGAAGTAAGAAAGAGAGAAGTAAGAAAGAAGTAAGAAAGAAGTAAGAAAGAAGTAAGAAAGAAGAAAGAAAGAAAGAAGAAAGAAGTAAGAAAGAAGTAAGAAAGAAGTAAGAAAGAAGTACGAAAGAATTAAGAAAGAAGTGAGAAAGAAGTAAGAATGAAGTAAGTAAGAAAAAAGAAAGATAGAAGAAAGAAAGAAGAAAAAAAGAAGTTAGAAAGAAGTCAGAAAGAAGTAAGAAAGAAGCAAGAAAGATTTTAGAAAGAAGTAAGAAAGAAGTAAGAAAGAAGTAAGAAAGATGTTAGAAAGAAGTAAGAAAGAAGTAAGAAAGAATTAAGAAAGAAGTAAGAAATAAGTAAGAAAGAAGTAAGAAATAAGTAAGAAAGCAAGAAGTAAGAAAGAAGTAAGAAAGAAGTAAGAAAGAAGTAAAAAGAAGTAAGAAAGAAAGAAGGAAGAAGAAAGAAAAAAGAAAGAAAGAAGTAAGAAAGAAGTAAGAAAGAAGTAAGAAAGAAGTAAGAAAGAAGTAAGAAAAAAAGAAGAAAGAAGTAAGAATGAAAAAGAAAGAAGTTAGAAAGAAGTAATAACGAAGTAAGAAAGAAGTAATAAAGAAGTTAGAAAGAAGTAAGAAAGAAGTAAGAAAGAAGTAAGAAAAAAGTAAGAAAGAAAGAAGAAAGAAAGAGGAAAGAAGTAAGAAAGAAGTTAGAAAGAAGTAAGAAAGAAAGAAGAAAGAAAGAAGAAAGAAAGAAGAAAGAAAAAAAGAACAAAGAAAGAAAGAAGAAAGAAAGAAGAAAGAAAGAAGAAAGAAAGAAGAAAGAAAGAAGAATGAAAGACGAAAGAAAGAAGAAGGAAAGAAAGAAGTTAGAAATAAGTAAGAAAGAAGTAAGAAGGAAGTAAGAAAGAAAGAAGTAAGAAGTAAGGAGGAATGAAGAAAGAAGTAAGAAAGAAGTAAGAAGGAAGTAAGAAAGAAGTAAGAAAGAAGTAAGAAAGAAGTAAGAAAGAAAGAAGAAAGAAGTAAGAAAGAAGTAAGAAAGAAGTAAGAAAGAAGTAAGAAAGAAGTTAGAAATAAGTAAGAAAGAAGTAAGAAAGAAGTAAGAAAGAAGTAAGAAAGAAGTAAGAAAGAAGTAAAAAGAAGTAAGAAAGAAAGAAGGAAGAAGAAAGAAAAAAGAAAGAAAGAAGTAAGAAAGAAGTAAGAAAGAAGTAAGAAAGAAGTAAGAAAAAAAGAAGAAAGAAGTAAGAAAGAAGAAAGAAAGAAGTTAGAAAGAAGTAATAACGAAGTAAGAAAGAAGAAAGAAAGAAGAAAGAAAGACGAAAGAAAGAAGAAGGAAAGAAAGAAGAAAGAAAGAAGAAAGAAACAAGGAAGAAAGAAGAAAGAAAGAAGAAAGAAAGAAGAAAGAAAGAAGAAAGAAAGAAGGAAGAAAGAAAGAAGAAAGAAAGAAGAAAGAAAGAAGTTAGAAAGAAGTAAGAAAGAAGTAAGAAAGAAGTTAGAAAGAAGTAAGAAAGAAGTAAGAAGGAATGAAGAAAGAAAGAAGAAAGAAAGAAGTAAGAAAGAAAGAAGAAAGAAAGAAAGAAAGAAGTTAGAAAGAAGTAAGAAAGAAGAAAAGAAGAAGTAAGAAAAAGTTAGAAAGAAGTAAGAAAGAAATAAGAAAGAAGTTAGAAAGTAGTTAGAAAGAATTTAGAAATAAGAAAGAAAGAAGAAAGGAAGAAGAAAGAAAGAAAGAAGTAAGAAAGAAGTAAGAAAGAAGTAAGAAAGAAAGAAGAAAGAAAGAAGAAAGAGAAAAGAAAGAGAGAAGAAAGAGAGAAGAAAGAAAGAAGAAAGAAAGAAGTAAGAAAGAAGTAAGAAATAAGTAAGAAAGAAAGAAGAAAGAAGTAAGAAACAAAGAAGAAAGAAAGAAGAAAGAAAGAAGAAAGAAAGAAGATAGAAAGAAGTAAGAAAGAAGTAAGAAAGAAGTAAGAAAGAAGTTAGAAAGAAGTAAGAAAGAAGTAAGAAAGAAGTAAGAAAGAAAGAAGTAAGAAAGAAGTAAGAAAGAATTAAGAAAGAAAGAAGAAAGAAAGAAGTTAGAAAGAAGTAAGAAAGAAGTAAGAAAGAAGTAAGAAAGAAGTAAGAAAGAAGTAAGAAAGAAGAAAGAAAGAAGAAAGAAGAATAAAGAAGTAAGAAAGAAGTAAGAAAGAAGAAAGACAGAAGAAAGAAAGAAGAAAGAATAAAGAAAGACAGAAGAAAGAAAGAAGAAAGAATAAAGAAAGAAGAAAGAGAGAAGAAAAAAAGAAGAAAGAAGAAAGGTAGAAGAAAGAAAGGAAGAAAGAACAAAGAAAGAACAAAGAAAGAAAGAAGAAAGAAGAAAGAAAGAATAAAGAAGAAAGAAGAAAGAAAGAAGAATGAAAGTAGAAAAAAAGAAAGAAAGAAGAAAGAAAGAAAGAAAGAAGAAAGAAAGAAGAAAGAAAGAAGAAAGAAAGAAGAAAGAAAGAAAGAAGAAAGAAAGAATAAAGAAAGAAAGAAGAAAGAAAGAAGAAAGAAAGAAGTAAGAAAGAAGTAACAAAGAAGTAAGAAAGAAAGAAGAAAGAAGTAGAGAAAGAAGTAAGAAAGAAGCAAGAAAGAAGTACGAAAGAAGTAAGAAAGAAGTAAGAAAGAAGTAAGAAAGAAGTAAGAAAGAAGTAAGAAAGAAGAAAGAAAGAAGTAAGAAAGAAGAAAGAAAGAAGTAAGAAAGAAGTAAGAAAGAAGTAAGAAAGAAGTAAGAAAGAAAAAACAAAGGAGTAGAGAAAGAAGTAAGAAAGAAGTAAGAAAGAAGTACGAAAGAAGTAAGAAAGAAGTAAGAAAGAAAGAAGTAAGAAAGAAGTAAGAAAGAAGTAAGAAAGAAGTAAGAAAGAAGAAAGAAAGTAAGAAGAAAGAAGTAAGAAAGAAGTAAGAAAGAAGTAAGAAAGAAGTACGAAAGAATTAAGAAAGAAGTGAGAAAGAAGTAAGAATGAAGTAAGTAAGAAAAAAGAAAGATAGAAGAAAGAAAGAAGAAAAAAAGAAGTTAGAAAGAAGTCAGAAAGAAGTAAGAAAGAAGCAAGAAAGATTTTAGAAAGAAGTAAGAAAGAAGTAAGAAAGAAGTAAGAAATATGTTAGAAAGAAGTAAGAAAGAAGTAAGAAAGAATTAAGAAAGAAGTAAGAAATAAGTAAGAAAGAAGTAAGAAAGAAGTAAGAAAGAAAGAAGTAAGAAAGAAGTAAGAAAGAAAGAAGTAAGAAAGAAGTAAGAAAGAAGTAAGAAAGAAAGAAGAAAAAAAGAAAGAAAGATGTTAGAAAGAAGTAAGAAAGAAGAAAAAAAGAAGTAAGAAAGAAGTTAGAAAGAAGTAAGTAAGAAGTAAAAAGAAGTTAGAAAGAAGTAAGAAAGAAGTAAGAAGGAATGAAGAAAGAAAGAAGAAAGAAAGAAGTAAGAAAGAAAGAAGAAAGAAAGAAAGAAAGAAGTTAGAAAGAAGTAAGAAAGAAGAAAAGAAGAAGTAAGAAAAAGTTAGAAAGAAGTAAGAAAGAAATAAGAAAGAAGTTAGAAAGTAGTTAGAAAGAATTTAGAAATAAGAAAGAAAGAAGAAAGGAAGAAGAAAGAAAGAAAGAAGTAAGAAAGAAGTAAGAAAGAAGTAAGAAAGAAAGAAGAAAGAAAGAAGAAAGAGAAAATAAAGAGAGAAGAAAGAGAGAAGAAAGAAAGAAGAAAGAAAGAAGTAAGAAAGAAGTAAGAAAGAAGTAAGAAAGAAAGACGAAAGAAGTAAGAAAAAAAGAAGAAAGAAAGAAAAAAGAAAGAAGAAAGAAAGAAGATAGAAAGAAGTAAGAAAGAAGTAAGAAAGAAGTAAGAAAGAAGTTAGAAAGAAGTAAGAAAGAAGTAAGAAAAAGTAAGAAAGAAAGAAGTAAGAAAGAAGTAAGAAAGAATTAAGAAAGAAAGAAGAAAGAAAGAAGAAAGAAAGAAGTTAGAAAGAAGTAAGAAAGAAGTAAGAAAGAAGTAAGAAAGAAGTAAGAAAGAAGTAAGAAAGAAGTAAGAAAGAAGAAAGAAAGAAGAAAGAAGAATAAAGAAGTAAGAAAGAAGTAAGAAAGAAGAAAGACAGAAGAAAGAAAGAAGAAAGAAGAAAGAGAGAAGAAAAAAAGAAGAAAAAAAGAAGAAAGAAGAAAGGTAGAAGAAAGAAAGAAAGAAAGAACAAAGAAAGAACAAAGAAAGAAAGAAGAATGAAGAAAGAAAGAATAAAGAAGAAAGAAGAAAGAAAGAAGAATGAAAGTAGAAAAAAAGAAAGAAAGAAGAAAGAAAGAAAGAAAGAAGAAAGAAAGAAGAAAGAAAGAAGAAAGAAAGAAGAAAGAAAGAAGAAAGAAAGAAAGAAGAAAGAAAGAATAAAGAAAGAAAGAAGAAAGAAAGAAGAAAGAAAGAAGTAAGAAAGAAGTAACAAAGAAGTAAGAAAGAAAGAAGAAAGAAGTAGAGAAAGAAGTAAGAAAGAAGCAAGAAAGAAGTACGAAAGAAGTAAGAAAGAAGTAAGAAAGAAGTAAGAAAGAAGTAAGAAAGAAGTAAGAAAGAAGAAAGAAAGAAGTAAGAAAGAAGAAAGAAAGAACTAAGAAAGAAGTAAGAAAGAATTAAGAAAGAAGTAAGAAAGAAAAAACAAAGGAGTAGAGAAAGAAGTAAGAAAGAAGTAAGAAAGAAGTACGAAAGAAGTAAGAGAGAAGTAAGAAAGAAAAAAGTAAGAAAGAAGTAAGAAAGAAGTAAGAAAGAAGTAAGAAAGAAGAAAGAAAGAAAGAAGAAAGAAGTAAGAAAGAAGTAAGAAAGAAGTAAGAAAGAAGTACGAAAGAATTAAGAAAGAAGTGAGAAAGAAGTAAGAATGAAGTAAGTAAGAAAAAAGAAAGATAGAAGAAAGAAAGAAGAAAAAAAGAAGTTAGAAAGAAGTCAGAAAGAAGTAAGAAAGAAGCAAGAAAGATTTTAGAAAGAAGTAAGAAAGAAGTAAGAAAGAAGTAAGAAAGATGTTAGAAAGAAGTAAGAAAGAAGTAAGAAAGAATTAAGAAAGAAGTAAGAAATAAGTAAGAAAGAAGTAAGAAAGAAGTAAGAAAGAAAGAAGTAAGAAAGAAGTAAGAAAGAAGTAAGAAAGAAGTAAAAAGAAGTAAGAAAGAAAGAAGGAAGAAGAAAGAAAAAAGAAAGAAAGAAGTAAGAAAGAAGTAAGAAAGAAGTAAGAAAGAAGTAAGAAAAAAAGAAGAAAGAAGTAAGAATGTAGAAAGAAAGAAGTTAGAAAGAAGTAATAACGAAGTAAGAAAGAAGTAATAAAGAAGTTAGAAACAAGTAAGAAAGAAGTAAGAAAGAAGTAAGAAAAAAGTAAGAAAGAAAGGAGAAAGAAAGAGGAAAGAAGTAAGAAAGAAGTTAGAAAGAAGTAAGAAAGAAAGAAGAAAGAAAGAAGAAAGAAAGAAGAAAGAAAAAAAGAACAAAGAAAGAAAGAAGAAAGAAAGAAGAAAGAAAGAAGAAAGAAAGAAGAAAGAAAGAAGAATGAAAGACGAAAGAAAGAAGAAGGAAAGAAAGAAGTTAGAAATAAGTAAGAAAGAAGTAAGAAGGAAGTAAGAAAGAAAGAAGTAAGAAGTAAGGAGGAATGAAGAAAGAAGTAAGAAAGAAGTAAGAAGGAAGTAAGAAAGAAGTAAGAAAGAAGTAAGAAAGAAGTAAGAAAGAAAGAAGAAAGAAGTAAGAAAGAAGTAAGAAAGAAGTAAGAAAGAAGTAAGAAAGAAGTAAGAAAGAAGAAAGAAAGAAGAAAGAAGAAAGAAAGAAGTAAGAAAGAAGTAAGAAAGAAGTAAGAAAGAAGAAAGAAAGAAGAAAGAAAGAAGAAAGAAAGTAGAAAAAAAGAAAGAAAGAAGAAAGAAAGAAAGAAAGAAGAAAGAAAGAAGAAAGAAAGAAGAAAGAAAGAAGAAAGAAAGAAGAATGAAAGAAAGAAGAAAGAAAGAAGTAAGAAAGAATTAACAAAGAAGTAAGAAAGAAAGAAGAAAGAAGTAGAGAAAGAAGTAAGAAAGAAGTAAGAAAGAAGTAAGAAAGAAGTACGGAAGAAGTAAGAAAGAAGTATGAAAGAAAGAAGTAAGAAAGAAGTAAGAAAGAAGTAAGAAAGAAGTAAGAAAGAAGAAAGAAAGAAAGAAGAAAGAAGTAAGAAAGAAGAAAGAAAGAAGTAAGAAAGAAGTACGAAAGAAGTAAGAAAGAAGTAAGAAAGAAGTAAGAAAGAAGTAAGAAAGAAGTACGAAAGAAGTTAGAAAGAAGTAAGAAAGAAGTAAGAAAGAAGCAAGAAAGATTTTAGAAAGAAGTGAGAAAGAAGTAAGAAAGAAGTAAGAATGATGTTAGAAAGAAGTAAGAAAGAAGTAAGAAAGAATTAAGAAAGAAGGTAGAAATAAGTAAGAAAGAAGTAAGAAAGAAGTAAGGAAGAAGTAAGAAAGAAGTAAGAAAGAAGTAAGAAAGAAGTAAAAAGAAGTAAGAAAGAAAGAAGGAAGAAGAAAGAAAAAAGAAAGAAAGAAGTAAGAAAGAAGTAAGAAAGAAGTAAGAAAGAAGTAAGAAAGAAGTAAGAAAAAAAGAAGAAAGAAGTAAGAAAGAGGAAAGAAAGAAGTTAGAAAGAAGTAATAACGAAGTAAGAAAGAAGAAAGAAAGAAGAAAGAAAGACGAAAGAAAGAACAAGGAAAGAAAGAAGAAAGAAAGAAGAAAGAAAGAAGAAAGAAAGAGAGAAGAAAGAAAGAAGAAAGAAAGTAGAAAGAAAGGAAGAATGAAGAAAGAAAGAAAGAAGAAAGAAAGAAGAAAGAAACAAGAAAGAAAGAAGAAAGAAAGAAGAAAGAAAGAAGAAAGAAAGAAGAAAGAAAGAAGGAAGAAAGAAAGAAGAAAGAAAGAAGAAAGAAAGAAGAAAGAGAGAAGAAAGAGAGAAGAAAGAGAGAAGAAAGAAATAAGTAGGAAAGAAGTAAGAAAGAAGTAAGAAAGAAGTAAGAAAGAAGTAAGAAAGAAATAAGAAAGAAGAAAGAAAGAAGTAAGAAAGAAGAAAGAAAGAAGTAAGAAAAAAGTAAGAAAGACGCAAGAAAGAAGTAAGAAAGAAAGAAGTAAGAAAGAAGTAACAAAGAAGTAAGAAAGAAAGAAGAAGGAAAGAAAGAAAGAAGTTAGAAAGAAGTAAGAAAGAAGAAAAAAAGAAGTAAGAAAGAAGTTAGAAAGTAGTAAGTAAGAAGGAAGAAAGAAGTTAGAAAGAAGTAAGAAAGAAGAAAGAAATAAGAAAGAAGTTAGAAAGAAGTTAGAAAGAATTTAGAAATAAGAAAGAAAGAAGAAAGGAAGAAGAAAGAAAGAAGAAAGAAGAAAGAAAGAAGAAAGAAAGAAAGAAAGAACGAAGAAAGAAAGAAAAAAGAAGAAAGAAATAATAAAGAAGAATGAAGAAAGAAAGAAGAAAGAAAGTAGAAAAAAAGAAAGAAAGAAGAAAGAAAGAAAGAAAGAAGAAAGAAAAAACAAAGAAAGAAGTAAGAAAGAAGTAAGAAAGAAGTAAGAAAGAAGTAAGAAAGAAAGAAGAAACAAGTAAGAAAGAAGAAAGAAAGAAGAAAGAAAGAAGAAAGAAAGAAGTAAGAAAGAAGTAAGAAAGAAGTAAGAAAGAAAGAAGAAAGAAAGAACAAAGAGAGAAGAAAGAGTGAAGAAAGAGAGAAGAAAGAAAGAAGAAAGAAAGAAGTAAGAAATAAGTAAGAAAGAAGTAAGAAAGAAGTAAGAAGGAATGAAGAAAGAAGTAAGAAAGCAGTAAGAAAGAAATAAGAAAAAAGTAAGAAAGAAGTAAGAAAGAAGAAAGAAAGAAGTAAGACAGAAGTAAGAAAGAAGTAAGAAAGAAAGAAGAAAGAAGTAAGAAAGAAGTAAGAAAAAAATAAGAAAGAAGTAAGAAAGAAAAAAAGAAAGAAGTAAGAAAGAAGTAAGAAAGAAGTAAGATAGAAGTTAGAAAGAAGTAAGAAAGAAGTAAGAAAGAAGTAAGAAAGAAGTAAGAAAGAAAGAAGTAAGAAAGAAAGAAAAAAGAAGTAAGGAGGAATGAAGAAAGAAGTAAGAAAGAAGTAAGAAAGAAGTAAGAAAGAAGTAAGAAAGAAGTAAGAAAGAAGTAAGAAAGAAAGAAGAAAGAAGTAAGAAAGAAGTAAGAAAGAAGTAAGAAAGAAGAAAGAAAGTAGAAAGAAAGTAGAAAGAAAGAAGAAAGAGAGAAGAAAGAGAAAAGAAAGAAAGAAGAAAGAAAGAAGAAAGAAGAAAGAAAGAAGAAAGAAAGAAAGAAAGAACGAAGAAAGAAAGAAAAAAGAAGAAAGAAATAATAAAGAAGAATGAAGAAAGAAAGAAGAAAGAAAGTAGAAAAAAAGAAAGAAAGAAGAAAGAAAGAAAGAAAGAAGAAAGAAAGAACAAAGAAAGAAGTAAGAAAGAAGTAAGAAAGAAGTAAGAAAGAAGTAAGAAAGAAAGAAGAAACAAGTAAGAAAGAAGAAAGAAAGAAGAAAGAAAGAAGAAAGAAAGAAGAAAGAAAGGGAGAAGAAAGAAAGAAGAAAGAAAGAAGAAAGAGAGAAGAAAGAGAGAAGAAAGAAAGAAGAAAGAAAGAAGAAATTAGAAAGAAAGAAGAAAGAAAGAAGAAAGAAAGAAAGAATAAAGAAAAAAGAAAGAAAGAAAAAAGAAAGAAGAAAGAAAGAAGAAAGGAAGAAGGAAGAAAGAATGGAGAAAGAAAGAAGAAAGAAAGAAAGAATTAAGAAAGAAGTAAGAAAGAAGTAAGAGAGAAGTAAGACAGAAAGAAGAAAGAAAGAAGAAAGAAAGAAGAAAGAAAGAAGAAAGAAAGAGAGAAGAAAGAAAGAAGAAAGAAAGAAGAAAGAAAGAAGAACGAAAGAAGAAAGAAAGAAGAAAGAAAGAAGAAAGAAAGAAGAAAGAAAGAAGAAAGAAAGAGAGAAGAAAGAGAGGAGAAAGAAAGAAGAAAGAAAGAAGAAAATAGAAAGAAAGAAGAAAGAAAGAAGAAAGAAAGAAAGAAAGAAAAAAGAAATAAAGAAAAAAGAAAGAAGAAAGAAAGAAGAAAGAAAGAAGGAAGAAAGAAAGAAGAAAGAAAGAAGAAAGAAAGAAGAAAGAGAGAAGAAAGAGAGAAGAAAGAGAGAAGAAATAAATAAGTAAGAAAGAATTAAGAAAGAAGTAAGAAAGAAGTAAGAAAGAAGAAAGAAAGAAGTAAGAAAGAAGAAAGAAAGAAGTAAGAAAGAAGTAAGAAAGAAGCAAGAAATAAGCAAGAAAGAAGTAAGAAAGAAGTAAGAAAGAAAGAAGAAAGAAGTAAGAAAGAAGTAAGAAAGAAGTAAGAAAGAAGTACGAAAGAAGAAAGAAAGAAGTAAGAAAGAAGTAAGAAAGAAAGAAGAAAGAAAGAAGTTAGAATGAAGTGAGAAAGTAGTAAGAAAGAAGTTAGGAAGAAGTAAGAAAGAATTATGAAAGAAGTAAGAAAGAAAGAAGTAATAAAGAAATAAGAAAGAAGTAAGAAAGAAAGAAGAAAGAAAGAAGTTAGAAAGAAGTAAGAAAGAAGTAAGAAAGAAGTAAGAAAGAATTAAGAAAGAAAGAAGTAAGAAAGAAGTAAGAAAGAAGGAAGAAAGAAAGAAGAAAGAAAGAAGAAAGAAAGAAGTTAGAAAGAAGTAAGAAAGAAGAAAAAAAGAAGTAAGAAAGAAGTTAGAAAGAAGTAAGAAAGAAGTAAGAAAGAAGTGAGAAAGAAGTAAGAAAGAAGAAAGAAAGAAAGAAGTAAGAAAGAAATAAGAAAGAAGTTAGAAAGAAGTTAGAAAGAATTTAGAAATAAGAAAGAAAGAAGAAAGGAAGAAGAAAGAAAGAAAGAAGTAAGAAAGAAGTAAGAAAGAAGAAAGAAAGAAGAAAGAAAGAAGAAAGAGAGAAGAAAGAGAGAAGAAAGAAAGAAGAAAGAAAGAAGTAAGAAAGAAGTAAGAAAGAAGTAAGAAAGAAGTAAGAAAGAAGTGAGAAAGAAGTAAGAAAGAAGAAAGAAAGAAAGAAGTAAGAAAGAAATAAGAAAGAAGTTAGAAAGAAGTTAGAAAGAATTTAGAAATAAGAAAGAAAGAAGAAAGGAAGAAGAAAGAAAGAAAGAAGTAAGAAAGAACTAAGAAAGAAGAAAGAAAGAAGAAAGAAAGAAGAAAGAGAGAAGAAAGAGAGAAGAAAGAAAGAAGAAAGAAAGAAGTAAGAAAGAAGTTAGAAAGAAGTAAGAAAGAAGTAAGAAAGAAGTAAGAAAGAAGTAAGAAATAAGTAAGAAAGAAAGAAGTAAGAAGTAAGGAGGAATGAAGAAAGAAGTAAGAAAGAAGTAAGAAAGAATTAAGAAAGAAGTAAGAAAGAAAGAAGAAAGAAGTAAGAAAGAAGTAAGAAAGAAGTAAGAAAGAAGTAAGAAAGAAGTAAGAAAGAAGTAAGAAAGAATAAAGAAAGTAGAAAAAAAGAAAGAAAGAAGAAAGAAAGAAAGAAGGAAGAAAGAAAGAAGAAAGAAAAAAGAAAGAAGAAAGAAGAAAGAAAGAAGTAAGAAAGAAGTAAGAAAGAAGTAAGAAAGAAGAAAGAAAGAAGAAAGAAAGAAGAAAGAATAAAGAAAGAAGAAAGAAAGAGAGAAGAAAAAAAGAAGAAAGAAGAAAGGTAGAAGAAAGAAAGAAAGAAAGAACAAAGAAAGAACGAAGAAAGAAAGAAGAAAGAAGAAAGAAAGAATATAGAAGAAAGAAGAAAGAAAGAAGAAAGAAAGTAGAAAAAAAGAAAGAAAGAAGAAAGAAAGAAAGAAGGAAGAAAGAAAGAAGAAAGAAAAAAGAAAGAAAGAAGAAAGAAGAAAGAAAGAATAAAGAAGAAAGAAGAAAGAAAGAAGAAAGAAAGTAGAAAAAAAGAAAGAAAGAAGAAAGAAAGAAAGAAAGAAGAAAGAAAGAAGAAAGAAAAAAGAAAGAAAGAAGAAAGAAAGAAAGATGAAAGAAAGAAGGAAGAAAGAAGTAAGAAAGAAGTAAGAAAGAAGAAAGAAAGAAGTAAGATAGAAGAAAGAAAGAAGTAAGAAAGAAGTAAGAAAGAAGTAAGAAAGAATTAAGAAAGAAGTAAGAAAGAAAGAAGAAAGAAGTAAGAAAGAAGAAAGAAAGAAGTTAGAAAGAAGTAATAAAGAAGTAAGAAAGAAAGAAGTAAGAAAGAAGTAAGAAAGTAGTAAGAAATAAGAAAGAAAGAAGTAAGAAAGAAGTTAGAAAGAAGTAAGAAAGAAGTAAGAAAGAAGTAAGAAAGAAGTAAGAAAGAAGTAAGAAAGAAGTGAGAAAGAAGTAAGAAAGAAGAAAGAAAGAAAGAAGTAAGAAAGAAATAAGAAAGAAGTTAGAAAGAAGTTAGAAAGAATTTAGAAATAAGAAAGAAAGAAGAAAGGAAGAAGAAAGAAAGAAAGAAGTAAGAAAGAAGTAAGAAAGAAGAAAGAAAGAAGAAAGAAAGAAGAAAGAGAGAAGAAAGAGAGAAGAAAGAAAGAAGAAAGAAAGAAGTAAGAAAGAAGTAAGAAAGAAGTAAGAAAGAAGTAAGAAAGAAGTGAGAAAGAAGTAAGAAAGAAGAAAGAAAGAAAGAAGTAAGAAAGAAATAAGAAAGAAGTTAGAAAGAAGTTAGAAAGAATTTAGAAATAAGAAAGAAAGAAGAAAGGAAGAAGAAAGAAAGAAAGAAGTAAGAAAGAACTAAGAAAGAAGAAAGAAAGAAGAAAGAAAGAAGAAAGAGAGAAGAAAGAGAGAAGAAAGAAAGAAGAAAGAAAGAAGTAAGAAAGAAGTTAGAAAGAAGTAAGAAAGAAG